>NC_091984.1:106102569-106402569 GCF_044704955.1 Pristiophorus japonicus | reverse complement strand
CCGGTTTTTCAGTGGTATTCTTCGTTTTCAACAGAAAACCACCCCCGACAGGAATTTCTTCAAAGAGTTCTGCCCGCGGTCTCAAAATACCGCTGGGAAGCGGACCGCCAGCGTGCACCGCCGAAAAAAACGCTACCGCCCAAGTTTGGTCACAGCAGTGACCCGTAGGTGAGTAGAAAAAAAACGCCAACGAGAAACCAGCCGGAGCTGGGCGGTAGGTATGAAGCCCTGCAAAAAAAGGCAAGTTACATTTTTTTTTTAATTCTTTTACATTGATTAAGTGGAAAAGGGTCCAGCGAATGTTTTCTGATTTTGTTTTAGAAAAATATTTTTTTGTTTCCCACCCACCCCCCCCCCCCACCGCCCTCCCTAGGCCCAACCCACAGCCGCAGACTAAATTTGAGTAAGTACTGCCTAATTTGCCCAGGATCGGGGTTTCCACCGAGAATCCGCCTGCAAGACCCATTTTTCCCGCCAGGCAGAATTTTTTCCTTTTTTTGATCAAATTTTCGCCGGTGTTAATTTAATAAGCTTAACGGTTTTTTGGGCGGCAAACCGGCAGTGGCGGATTTTGTGGAAATTCTAGCTCCAAGACTTTTTAAACATACATGAGAACCAAATTTTGTTCTAAAAGATGAAAAAAACACTGACCTTTTTATAAACGGGGTTAGAAGCACAATGCAGCTCAACAGTCACTCGAATACTTGTTCTCCTGCAAATAAATGTTTTTTAAAAAATGTAACCAAATGCAAAAAGCTCTCCTTTTTGGGGAGGATTGAGTCTTTTTGGAGTCAAGGTGCCTCCATGATGACATGCTTGGTGACAGAAGATTGAAACCAATTCTGTAGCAGACTTAGTAATCTGATACCTGAGCTAAGCAGGCCATATTATATCAGGGCATTGTTGATGACTTATCAGGCTCATTAATGGGACCTGGAGCAGTAGATGGTCTCAGATGGACAAGCAGCAGGAAGCCATCCTTCTCCAAAGCCGCCTCTCCATCGTCCACCTCTACGAGGCTTCCATTGCATGGTTTCATTTCTAACTATTCAATTGTAGCCGTGCATCCCCAACATTGGCTTCTCTTTCCTCTCCTACACTGTCACCTTCAGAGTCCCCTAACGATCTATCTTTTGCCACATCGTCTCCTTATCTTATGCAACCCCTTAGCAACATCATCCAGACTTGGGATCAGCTTTCACACATGCACTGGTGACACCCAGTTCCATCACTCCACCATCACTGGTGACCCCTCGACTGCCTCTGTGCTGTCAGACTGGTTCTCTGGCAGGAAGACCTATGCCACTAACTCTGCATCTTTGCCACAAACTCTGCATCTTTGCCACAAACTCTGCATCTTTGCCACAAACTCTATCCCACTCCCCAGCCACCACCTCAGGCTGAACCAGATAGATTGAAATCTTGGGAGTCCTGTTCAACCCTAATCTGAGCATTAAACCCTACATACCGTCCATTATCAACTGCTTACTTCACCTCCGCAATATTGCCCGCCTCTGCCCCATGTCAGACCCTCCAGTGCTAAAACCCTTATAGTTGACTTGACTACTCTAATACGCTCTCTGCTGGCCTCCTATTGGCATGAATTCCAACACGTCATCCTTGGCATCATTCTAATTGGCTCCACTCTCCATTTAAACTGATGAACCTTGGAGGATTGTCCAGTTTGAATCTATCTTTAATTGTCCCCTCTTGTGCTTTTGAGGGTTTCAATTCCTTTTCTACAATTTTGATGCAAGATGTGCACAGATCCCAGTCCTCATCCAAGATGTTCCTGGGATTGGTGCTGGGCATTCTGTTTTTCATCTCCTCAATGAGATTAGTCTATAATATATTTGATGGAATCTTTATTGATGACTCTTATTGAAAGAAATGGTTATTGCTAAGCGAACCAGTCACCTGATTCTACTCTGAATCCACATTTTCACTGCATGTTTCATTAGTTATTCCTTAAGAATTTTATATAAATAAAAGTTCAAAAGGGGATAAAAACAAAGACCCAAAGACTGGATCCTAGCATACATCACTTGTAACTTCTTTGCAGTTTGAAAAGTTCCCATTTATGGCTCCGTTTTCTGCTTTTAATCCAATTTCCCATCCAGCTGTACCCACTATTCCATGTCTCTTGCCTGTTATTTTCAATTAGGAAGTTTTCTGAAAAGCTAGTTATCGAGTAGCAGTAGTTTCCTCATGCACTATGTCAGTAAGATCTTTGGGTCTGTTCATGCTGCAGGTTAAGCTGCAAGATCCTAAATTTACTGAGTTGATTCAAATTTTTAGAGACTAAGAACGCATGGTCTCACAGCAGTTAAAATTTAACAGCCAGGCACAAAGCTCTCAATATGTTAGTACAGGTATCTCAGCCACACCTGAAATTCCTTTCGGCAAAGACACTGGTAATAGTCGAGTGGGATTTGATGTGGAATACGATAGAATCATAGTATAGTACAGCACAGAAGGAGGTCATTCGGCTCATTGAGTCAGCGCCAGCTCTTTTGAAGAACAATCCAGTTAGTCCCACTCCCACGCTCTTAAAAGCTTTGGATGAGCTGAAGTTTATGAAGAACAGAAGATGGGTAGCTGGCCAGGAGGATATTGGAATAGTTAAGTCTGGAGGTGACAGGCATAGGTGAAGGTTTCAGCCACAGCTGTGCTGATGAAGGGGCGAAGACAGGCTATGTTACAAAGGTAGCAGCAGACAATCTTTGTGATGAAGAGGATATGGGGTCAGAAGCTCTGTTCAGAGTTAAATAGAACACTGAGGTTGTGAACAGTCAGGTTCAACCTGAGACAATAGTCAAGGAGGGGGATGGAATCCATGGCAATGACGAATGCTGAAGACAGTGGCTTCAGTCTTCCCAATGGTTAACTGGAGGAAATGGTGGCTTCTCCAAGACTGGATGTCAGGCACGCAGTCTGACAACACAGAGATAGTGGTGGGATCAAGAGAGTTGCTGGAGAGATAGAACTGGGTTTCTTCAGCATACATGTGGAAGCTGACCCACTTTCTTTGGATGATGTCACCAAGGGACAGATGAGGAAGATGTAAATGAGGAAGAGATGGGTAAGAATAGACCCTTGAGGTACCCTAGAAGTAATGGTGTGGAGATGTGGAACTAAGCAAGGGCAGTCCAACTGAACTGGACCAGGGAGAAGAGGCACTGGAGAAGGATGGTGTGGTCAATTATGTGAAAGGCTGCATAAAGTCATAGACGATGAGGAGGGCTATTGCAGCAGTCACAGGGAATGTTATTAGTGATTTTGGTTAGGGACATTTTGGTGCTGTGCCAGGCACGGATTTGGGAGGCGACAACATGTTCAAGGTCTTTAGAGAGGAAAGGAAAGTTGAAATAGGGCAGTAGTTTGCAGGCAGAGGGTTGAGAGTGTGATTTTTGAAAAGGGGAGTGATGACAGCTGTTTTAAAAGGGATAGCAACTTGAATTACATGCACCAGGTTACATAACAAAATAGTATGGAATGAAGTGTGCTGCTTCAAAGGCTGAGCTTCTTTCATGTTTTCTTGAATTTTCTTTTCATCTATACCCTCCCCTCCCAATGGCCTTACATCCCTTACTGAGATAACCTTTGAGTACTTGTGTGTATACATACAGTGTAACTAAAGCCACATACAAACACACTCTCTCTTCCAGCAGAGTTCATTGTATAGCAATCAGAAGCATTAACCCCAAATGAGCTGACAACAGACTGAATGTGGATCTTTCCCAAAATGTTACCTCAGACATCATAAAAGGGTGCCTTTTTTTTATTTATTTTTCATTCCCTTCAAAGTCTCCTCAGCAAAGAGCAGACTGCAGTCTTGCATGGAGTTCTTATGCCAATACGGTTCCTTAAACAATTGCTAGTAAGTGATTAGCACTAGATCACAATTAGTTCTTCTACTTTTCTTGTGTATCACTTACCCAAGCATCACTTACATTTTTTGTATACTATATAGGTGCAAACCACAACACTTATAACATCATCATCATCATCATCATAGGCGGTCCCTCGAACGAGGATGACTTGCTTCCACGAGTTCACAGATGCTTCAAAGAGCTGGAGCGCCGGGCTTTGGGACATCTTGGGCCACTCCGACCTGCGAGAGAACATCTCCACAGGTTCTCTTGCAGGTCGGGGCTATAAAAAGAGCTGGAGCACCAGGTCCTGGGACATTGTGGGCCACCCCAACCTGCAAGAGAATATCTCCACAAGTCGGGGCTATAAAAAGAGCTGGAGCATGCCATTGCAGCTTCCAGTGCGAGCTGACACAAATTGCGACGGCTTCGAGATCGGCAACTGGGGGACATCATCAGGACCCTCGCCGTTTGGAGCATGGGCAAGAACATCGGCTGGGCCCAGGTTCAGCAGAGGAGTGGGAAGGTCGTGATGAAAGTGTGGCAACTGATTGGGGCGGAGGAGTGATGAGGGATCATGGCCGAGATTTGATGGATGATCGTGACGGAGGTTCGGCGAATGTTTGGTGTGGAGGTGCGGCGCGAGATCGTGGCGGAGGTGCAGTGAGTGTTTTTGTGGCGGAGGAGCTTATAACAAGGTCATATGTCTCACAAATCTTTCCCAGTGCTTACTGGCACACAGAAAGATGGAAAGATAGCCCTGGGTACAGCCAAGTAATAGATCCAGTGCAGGCGAGTGCCTCCTCCAGGAAACCTACCTGAAGTGGTGAGATTGAGACTATGATTTTGCATACTTTAATGTTTCTATGATCATGGAACAGTGCAGACTCTATTACCATTTATAGCACAGTTGTCAATGTCAGGCAACTGTCAGGATCTGGATTTAGAAGAAAAAAGGATGAGACTGATCACAAGCAAATTTAAAGAGTGATATACATCAAAATAGGCGACATTTTTAAAGCATAATAGCATGGGTGGATGGGAGCCTCAGTCCATTGGGAGTGAGACAAGCTTCATTTGAAAAAAAACATAAAACCTAATTGAATAATCTGGGATCTAGAACGTAAACAGCACAACAGAGCACAGCACCTACACCAGCTGCCCGCCAGTCCGCTGTCCCAATCGGCAGACATCGAGCCGCCAACCTTCCTGCAGCAGCCAGGTTGTATTCAATCACGTCCCACCCACCCCCGGGAGGGCCGCGGCTCCCTGAATCAGCGGCGGTTTTACCTCTCCTCGCAGTCTTTGCATTTAACGGTCACCCCCACGATCTGGCTGAAGAGTTGCCGGCTCATTGTGAGTTCACCCTAATCGCGGCCTAGGCCGCTCCCGCTGCCATCCTCCGGATTCAAAACTTGGCGCCGCGGCCTCGCGCACGGCCGTTGGTGTCCGGGGGGCGGGGCCTCGCAACCCTCTGATCTTTGACCTCTGGTCCTTGGCAAAGGGCTGCCTGGCTCAGGTGACCGTTCACACCGGATAGTTTAGAAGCGGCGGCTGCAAAGCGCGCTACTTTTAAACTTGCTTGGTAAACCCTTGTATACTGAGCGGCCGCTAGGCATCTCTCGAGGTAGAACACGTTATTTCGCTCGTCCTTCCAACCGACTTTGTGCGGGGATCGATCTGGAAAACGGCAGCCCGTGGCATAGGCCTCCGTTTTGGGGCATACTCGTACAGTCGTTGCTGCTGCCCCGCTCGGTGCCAGCATGGCCGGCGAGACGGCTACAAATAGCATCCAGGCGCCCCTGCCAGGAAAATGCGGGTACTTTGTGGAAAAGAAGAAGAGATATTGCAAAATGATTGCTGCAGAAGGCAAGCGTTTCTGTGGGGAACATGCGAATACAGCACCAAATAGTGAAGTATGGCAACTACTCAGTAATTATAAGAGGACAGGTGTCCTTGGTAGTCACTTCAATATCTGGCCTCAAAAGAGCCTGAACGTTAGGATTGCTATAAATATGTATTCTTTTGTATGGTAGTAGCAAAGCAAATCAAATGTTCAATATCTAAGTCAGATATCCAGCGCAAAGCTTCCGGTATAACCACTTTAATCTTCTATCTATGGAGAAGGTGGCAGCATTTACCATGACCAGTTCTGAGGTGATTGATGATTGTCCACTGTTTGCGAGGAAGGTTTGCTCCTTCAGGTTGTACCATGGGGTCCTTTATAAGGAATCCATTCTGTATGTCACACAAATGTATTTAACCTTAGGTTGGGAGGTATAATAGTCAATACTGAGGAAGACTGCAACAAATGACAAGAAGACATTAATTGAATCATAGAAACTTACATATAAACAGGCCATTCGGCCCTGTGCTGGCTCTTTGAAAGAGCAGTCGTGCTTAGTCCCACCCCTGCTTTTTGTTCTGCAAGTTCCTAATTCTCAAGTATCTGTCCAACTTTTTTTTAAACTATTGATAAACATTAATAAATTTGCGTGAACAGGTGTGTAATTGGCAAATTAATTTCAATACAGATAAGTGTGAGGTGGTGCATTTTGGCAGGAAGATTAAGGAGACCATGTACTCTGGAAAATAAGAGTCTAAATGGGGTAATGGAGCAAAAGGTTCTTGTGGTGCAGAGACACATCATTAAAAGTTCCTTAATGTCCTCTTGTAATTTGTTAGAGTTCTCCTCAATATTGACTATTCCACGCAAATTTGGTGTCGCCGTGAATTTGATTCCAAAGTCTAAATCGTTAATATATATTGTGAACAACATTGGTTCCAGCACTGATCCTTGTGGGGCCCCACTTCCCACCTTCAGCCACTCTGAAATAGCTACCCTTTACTCTCTGCTTTCTATCTTGCCACCTGCTAGCTTTCCATTCTGCTACCTGTCCCCTGACCTTATTCATTAGTCTATTATGTGCTATCTTATCACAGAATCATAGAATGGTTACAGCACGGAAGAAGGCAATTTGGCCCATCGAACTCGTGCTAGCTCTCAGCTAGTCCTACTCCCATGCCCTTTCCCCATAGCCCTGCAAATCTTTTTCCTTCAGTAACTTATCCAACTCCCTTTTGAAAGATAAGATTGAGTCAGCCTCCACCACCCTTTCAGGCAGTGCATTCCAGATCTTAACCACTCGCTACATAAAAAATGTTTTCCTTACGCTGCCTTTGGTTCTTTTGCCAATCATAAATTTGTGTGCTCTGGTTCTCGACCCTTCTGCCAATGGGAGCAGTTTCCCTCTACTCTGTCCAAACCCCGCATGATTTTGAACACCTCTGTCAAATCTCCCCTCAATCTTCTCTGCTCCAAGGAGAACAACCCCAGCTTCTCCAGTCTATCAACGTAACTGAAGTCCCTCCTTCCGGGAATCATTCTCGTAAATTTTCTCTGAGGGCTTCACATCCTTCCTAAAGTGTGGTGCTCAAAATTGGACACCGTACTCCAGTTGTTTTATACAGATTAATAATTTCCACACTTTTGTATTCTATACCTCTATTTATGAAGCCCAGGATCCCGTAAGCCTCTTTTAATTGCTTTCTCAATCTTCCCTGCCACCTTCAACGATTTGTGCATACATACCCCCAGGTCTCTGTTTGTGCACACCCTTCAAGATTGTACCATTTTGTTTATATGTCCTCTCCTCATTCTTTCTGCCAAAATGTATCACTTCACTTTTCTGCGTTAGTTTTCAATTGCCACGTGTCCGCCCAGTTCACTAACCTGCCTTTGTCTTCCTGAAGTCGATCACTCTCCTCCTCACTGTTCACTATACTTCCAAGTTTTGTGTCATCTGCAAATTTTGAAATTATGCCCTGTACATCCATGTCCAAGTCATTAATATATATCAAGAAAAGCAGTGGTCCTAGAACCAACCCTTGGGGAACACCACTGTATTACCTTCCTCCAGTGTGAAAAACAACCATTCACCACTACTCTTTGTTTCCTGTCACTTAGCCAATTCCGTATCCGTGCTACCACTGTCCCTTTTATTCCATGGGCTTCAACTTTGCTGGCATGCCTATTATGTGGCACTTCGTCGAATGCCTTTGGGAAATCAATGTACACTACGTCAACCGCATTACCCTCATCAACCCTCTCTGTTACCTCATCAAAAGGTGTTTTGGAAATCTAGATGTATTACATCTACTACATTACCCTTGTCTACTCTGTTCCTTCTTCAAAGAATTCAATGAGGTTGGTCAAGCAAGACTTTCCCTTTTGAAATCCATGCTGACTATTCATTACTATATTTCTGTTTTCTAGATGTTTGTGTATTTTTCCTTTAACAGATTTCATTATCTTTCCCACCACCGATGTTAAGCTGGGTGGTCTAAAGTTCCCTGTATATGTTCTATCTCCTTTCTTAAATATAGGTATCTGCAGTCTGGCACTACACCTTTTTCTAACAAATTATTAAATATGTGTAATCTGCTATCTTTTCCTCAGATTCTTTTAAAACGCACGGATGCAATCTGTCTGGACCAGAAGTTTTATCCTCTTTGAATTTGATTTAGTTTATTTAATATTTATCCTTTTTAATTTAATGTGACTATATCATTTCTAATAGCATCTTCCAATGTTATTTCTATCTGATCCGTTTCCCTAGAAAATACTGAAGCAAAATAATGATTTAATATTTCTGCGATTTTGCAATCACTGCCTGTGATTTTATCCTGTCCTTCAAAAGCCCTATTCCCATCCTGACTTTCCTTTTTTTTATCTTTGTGCCGGTAGAATATTTTACTATTTTGTTTAATGTTGCTTGATAATTTAATTTCATAGTTCCTCTTTGCCTTCCTAATTGTTTTTGACTTCTCTCCTAATCTCTTCATATTCTCCCTTGTCATGCTTGCCCCTGCTATCTATGTACTATGTCGTCATCGATGTCTGTCCTTGCTGATAGTAGGCTCCCAAGGTATGGGAAGTGGTCCATATTGTCCAAGGTCTCGTCATAGATCTTGAAAGTCAGGGAGCAGTACTGTGTGGCAGGGACAGGTTGGTAGAGAACCTTTGACTTACTAATGTTTAACGTAAGGCCCAGACTCGCACGCTTCAGTGAAGGTGTCAACGATGGTTTGGAGTTCGGACTCCGAGTGTACACAAACACAAGGTTGTTCCAATCTCTGTCATCTGCATATTGTAATTCAGTGACAGAAATTGGAACAACCTTGGATCTGGACAGGCGGCGTCAGAGGTTGAACAATTTACATAAGGGCATAAGAAATAGGAACAGGAGTAGACCATGCAGCCGCTCGAGACTGCTCCGCCATTCAATAAGATCATGGTTGATCTGATCATGGACTCAGCTCCACTTCCCTGCCCGCTCCCCGTTACCCCTTATCCCCTTATCATTTAAGAAACGGTCTATTTCTGTCTTAAATTTATTCAATGTCTCAGCTTCCACAGCTCTCTGAGGCAGCGAATTCCACAGATTTACAACCCTCTGAGAGAAGAAATTCCTCCTCATCTCTGTTTTAAATGGGCGGCCCCTTATTCTAAGATCATGCCCTCTAGTTCTAGTCTCCCCCATCAGTGGAAACATTCTCTCTGCATCCACCTTATCAAGCCCCCTCATAATCTTATACATTTCGACAAGATCACCTCTCATTCTTCCGAATTCCAATGAGTAGAGGCCCAACCTACTCAACCTTTCCTCATAAGTCAACCACCTCATCTCTGGAATCAACCTAGTGAACCTTCTCTGAACTGCCTCCAAAGCAAGTATATCCTTCCGTAAATATGGAAACCAAAACTGCATGCAGTATTCCAGGTGTGGCCTCACCAATACCTTGTATAGCTGTAGCAAGATTTACCGCTTGTCCTGTAGATTAACTCCACTCCAGCGGGGAGCTTGTTAAAGGTGAGATGAAGCATTGCAGCGAAGAAGATTGAGAAGAGCGTTGGTACGATGACACAGCCTTAATTGACTCCGGTCTGCACTTGTATTGGGTCTGTGGTGGATCCGTTGGTAAGAATCACGGCTTGCATGTCATCATGAAGCAGGCGGAGGATGGTGACAAATTTTTGATGACAGCTGAATTTGAGAAGGACACTCCATAATCCCTCATGGTTGACAGAGTCGAAGGCCTTTGTGAGGTCAAAGAAAGCCTTGTACAGAGGTTGATGCTGCTCCTTTTTCTTGGATATGTTGCGCGGTGAAGATCATATCCGTTGTGCCCCTTAGTGGGCGGAATCCGCATTGCGACTCTGGGAGGAGCTCTTCAGCCACTGGGAGGAGACGATTGAGGATGATTTTCCCTGTGGCAGACAGTCCAACACCGCCTTCAGTGTGCCAGCGTTCGGCTGCCTGAGGAAAAGAGTGTTTGAAGACCAGGATCTCAAACCCGGCACCAAGCTCATGGTCTACAGAGCAATAGTGATACCCGCCCTCCTATATGCTTCAGAGACATGGACTATATACAGTAGGCACCTCAAAGCACTGGAGAAGTAGCCCAAACGCTGCCTCCGCAAAATCCTGCAAATTCATTGGCAGGATATGTGCACCAACGTCTGCGTTTTCTCTCAGGCCAACATCCCCAGCATTGAGGCATTGACCACGCTCGACCAGTTCCGGTGGACAGGCGGCCACATTGTCTGCGTGCCCGATACTAGACTCCCAAAACTCCGAGCTATGTCACGGCAGGCGAGCCCCAGGAGGCAGAAAAAACGCTTCAAGGATACCCTCAAGGCCTCCTTTTAAAAATGTAACATCCCCACCAACTCTTGGGAATCCCTGGTCCAAGACCGCTCAAAGTAGAGGAGAAGCATCTGAGAAGGCGCCAAACACTTGGAGTCTCTTCGCCAGGAGCACACGGAAGCCAAGCACAAACAGCGGAAGGAGTGTACAACAAAACAAACCCACCCGTCCCTCCAACCACCATCTGCCCCACCTGTGACAGAGACTGTAGATCCCACATTGGTCTCATCAGTCACCTTAGATCTCATCTTAGTGTGGAAGCAAGTTATCCTTCATTCCGGGGATCTGCCTAAGAAGAAGGGATGTACTTTGTGTATGCCTCTTTCCTTGCTTGCCCTCAATTTTCCCTTGTGTCTTTATTCATTCATGGTGCCTCATTAATGTTTAGTTTGTTCTTGTTTTTTAGCGGTATATATTTTTCCTGGGCTCTTTTGAACACCGTTTTAAATGTTTCCCATTGCTGTTCTACATCATAGTTTGCTCATTTTATTTCCCCAAATTCTATTCTCAGCCCATCAAAATCAGCTTTTCCACAATCTATTACCCTGGTCTTTGTCATGCTTATGTCCTTCTCAATTATTATCTTATACCATATTATATTATGGTCACTATTGCCTAGAGATTCCTCAACCTTTATTTCTCTCATCTGCTCTGGTTCATTCCCCATTACTAGATCCAGTAGCGAATCCTCCTTTGTTGGACTAGTGCAAAGAAGATGGGGATTGACTTGATTGAGGCCTTCAAGATTATGAATGGTTATGATAGGATAAATAGTTGTGCCTCCTTGATAAAGTGCAACATCCCCACCGGCACCTGGGAATCCCTGGCCCAAGACCACCCAAAGTAGAGGAAGAGCATCCGGGAGGACGTTGAGCACCTTGAGTCTCGTCGCCGAGAGCATGCAGAAATCAAGCACAGACACCGGAAGGAGTGTACGGCAAACCAGACTCCCCACCCACCCTTTCCTTCAACCACTATCTGCCCCACTTGTTACAGAGACTGTAATTCCTGCATTGGACTGTACAGTCACCTGAAAACTCACTTTTAGAATGGAAGCAAGTCTTCCTTGATTTCAAGGGACTGCCTATGATGATGATGTTGTCGATTGTTTTCAGTGGTTGATGAGATGATAACGGGAGGGCCCAAATTTAAGATAAGAATTAAGGAGGAGTTAGAAAAAAATTCTTTATATAGAAGGTTGTTAGAATTTGGAATTCTCTATCATAAGCAGTTGAACCCTGATCCATGTTTTTGTAACCTCCAGACTCAGCTATTCCAGTGCCTCTCATCCTCCATAAACTTCAGCTCATCTGAAATGCTGATGCCTGTATTTGATTCTTCTCCCTATAACCCCTGTCCTTGCTGATCTAGATTGGCTCCTGGTCCCCCAATTTAAAATTCTCATCATTGTGTTTAAATTGCTTCATGACCTTGCCCCTCCCTATCTCTGTAACCTCCTCCAGCCTTGCAGCCCTCACCCCAAACTCACCATTTCTCTAACTCTGGCCTCTTGTGCATCCCCGCCCTTTCACCCACCATTGTTGCCTGTGTCTTCAGCCGCCTAGGCCCTCAGTTTGTAACCCGCTCTGTCTCCCTTTTTCCCTCTCCATCTCCCTCTCTCTCTTCCCCCTCCCTTTTTTAAGACTCCTTGAAATCCATCTCTTTGACCTCTAAGTCACCTTTGGAAATGTTTTTCCACGTTAAAGACACCTTATAAATTCAAGTTGTTGATGAACCAGAGTCCACAAGTACTTTTAAAAGTAGCTGCTTGAAAAAGAGGACTGTTGGACTAGTTGGTTCATGCGGAGAATAATACCAGTGCAGGGTTGATGGTTTAGATGGCCTGTTGCTCTCCTGTAACATTCAATTCTGTGATTAATGTAGAAAAATACAAAGGTGCTTCGAAGAGGAGTGGGTGCAGAGCTTTTGTTTGAGAGCTGACCAAAAGCTTTATTTAGAGATGTGTTTTAAGAAGGCTTTTAAAGGTAGGTCGAGGTAGACAGACAAAGGTGTTTGGGGAGAGAATTGCACAGAGTATGACCAAAATGGCTGAAGGAGGTTTCACTAAAGATGGGATGTGGAATGGAGGACCGAAGACATCGGAGGAAAGGCAAGATTTACGAGGTTACAGATGTACAGTGGAAGAATTTGTAAACACAGATTTTTTTTTAATTGTAGGAATGGGGTGCCAATATAGATCAATAAGTATGAAGGTAATGGATGAGTGAACTTAATGCAGGACAGGGTGCGAGTAATGTAATTTTGGACAATTTGGAGTGTCGGGAGGCTCGCAAGGAGAAATATAGTCTAGAATTGACGACTGTGAATAAGAGTTTTGGCAGCAGTAGGAGTAAGATAAGATTGGAGATGAGCAATGCTGCACAGGTGGAAGCAAGAGAATCTTTGGTAGTGAATAGGATATGGGGTTTGAAGCTCTGCTTTGTGAAAAATAACGCAGAAGTTGCATGCAGATTGGTTACATTTGATTAAGCAGCCTGGGAAAGAAATGCAGTCAATAGCAAAAAGTTGCAGCATTTCTGGTGGGCATCAGAAATTACGCATTTGGTTGTCTTGATGTTCATTTGTAGGATGTTCTAGCTCATCCACAACTATGAGGTGAGCAATCTGACAGCACCAAAATGGTTGTGAGGTCGAGGGAATTGGTGGAGAGGTTGAACTGGCTGTTGTTGGTGTAAATGGCCAATATTTAACCTTCATCGTTTAACTTTTAGTGTTGGTCCAAGTTTCCACAGCATTCACTTTTATAAGATGGCACTATGCATGATCATGCTGGTGACAGTATTTGTGGGAGTATTATGGATATGTTACATCATATATTATGAATAACCAGGACAAGTGAACAATAAATGTCTCTTCCATAAATTAATCTTGTTAATGCACAGAAAATTGAGCTATTTTATACTCGTTCTAAAGTTGAACTCTGAAAATCATTCTGAAATGTAAGAGTGATGTGGATCATTAAGTGACAACTGGAGATCTAACTGTTAATTATCAATTTCCTAAATAACAGAAGTTTCATCAATTCACGTGTTCAAGTTAATTTTTTTTACATTTTCTTGCAGGATGAAAACCAAAGAAGAAGAATTCCATGTCCCCTTGACCCAAAACAGTAAGTACAAGAAGCATAAATTAATTACTGTGTGTATGTTTTAACCATGTTAAAGATGAATTAAAGTATCTGCTTGACCCAGTTGACCCACTCACTCTGAGTCAGAAGGCTGTGGATTCAAGCTTCACTCCAGGATTTGAACATGCAATTTAGGCTGATGCTCCAATATAGTACTGAGGGAGTGCAGTCCTTTTGGATGAGATGTTATCTGCCTGATCACTGTTTTAAGTGAATATTAAAAACCTCATGGCAATATTAGGAAAAAGGGAAGGAAATCCTAGCCAATATGCTTTGTTCATAGCCACCACCCCAAGAACAGATTAACTGACCATTCATCTCTTTGCTCTTTGTGGGTTCTTGCTTTGTTCAAAATGATTATTATGTTTGACTGTATAATAGAAGTTGCCACATTTTAAGTGATTCGTTGTATGTAAATGTTTGGGCCTTTCCTTAGACATGTGACAAGGTGCCCTTTAGATGCAATTCCTTCTTTTCTTCCCTCTGTCCATGAAACTCTGATCTTGCATACCCATTGGAATTCATTATCAACCTTAGATCATGGGGCATTACCTTATATTTCAAAACATAATTTTTATTTAAACAGGAAATATTGGAAGAAAACGTGTACAAAGAGCTACAAGAAAAGGCTTTTAGGAGGAACTTGATTTGAATATTTAAAACAGGCAGGAGAAGGGGTTTATAATGTGATGGCTAATTACATAGTTGTTCTGTCAACAGTAATTATATTTAACACAGAAGGGATGATTTTTCTCTCTTTGCCCTACCCCCAATTTGTAACGGTTATTTGGCAGTAAATTCCCTTCATGCAATTTTCTATAAACAGATGGCACCCTATCACTAGCTTGATGGGATTACTGAATCGATTATCTTAACAAGTCATGTTAAGTGTGCAAATATATTGAATATGTAATTGCACCGTAGCAACAATAGAGGCAGTAAAAGGCACAAAATAGAGTTCAGGAAGAGGCAGAGATGACTAGATATCTTAGAAGTAACTTTTTAGTCAAATAGTTCATAAAATGTAATGATATGTTCTTCATGATGTAATTAAAATTACCTACTCCAAAAGAGCAGACTTGTGTATGAATCGTTAAAAATAAGAGGGAAAACTATATAAAACCTTAAAAATTTGTTGACGCCGTAGGACTGCATAAATCCCTTTTTATATAATATCAAAAGGATGGCAATAAAGAATATATGATGGTTCGAAAGCACATTGGGAAGGCTTGGTTTCACTTGGAGAAGAAATAATCTGTGACCAGAGGAAACAAGAGTGAAGCTGTTGAAGTTAGTCACTGAGGAAGAAATCCCATCTCCAGAGTACCAGTGGTCTGGTAAGTGTAAACAATGTAATTAGGTTTTAAGCAATTTTCCTGTTACTGTCTAGTTGGAAGACATTGTGCATAAATTGCAATTTAAATAACATCAGCATAAGGCTATAAAGTCTCCAATACGTATGTAGAATGTTTTTTTAGTACTCTAAAGTTGCACTTTACCTGCATAAATCTTTTTTTGCCTTTGTAGTATCTATAGCCACCTGTTTACATATTAAGTTGGTGTATATTACATATTGTTGTCTTTGTCTCCATAGATGTATCCACCTCGTCCATTAGGAACATATGAAAATGGCAGGCAGTAAAAGACCAGCTGATCCATCAAGCCTGCCCCCCCCCCCCCCCCCCAGCCCACACTGGAGCATCATGACTAGAAACTACCTACCGCCTCCCCTCACAGCCCCATGTAATCTCCTAGGAGAGGCAAAAAGGCATTCTGTCTTGGCAAATACTGATAAGGTGTGGGACAGCAAGGAAACCAGTGATTAGGTAGAGTTGTCCACATTGCAGTGCAAAGCATTAGGAGCGCTGTCACTTGTAAACTAATCTTCTTGGGACATTTCTGGAAATATTGTAGATATGCAAGAGGTACTGCAACAGTAGCAGTGAGGACATGTAGGCCATGGGCAATAGATGCTGACCCTTCAGCAATGTTTTAAACCCTTGCCTCTATCCAACTTCCAGAAAAAAATCCAAGTCTTAGGAGGTGCGTGTGCACCAGCTTTAATAGGTTATTGACCATGTTCACACTAGTGTACAATCAAGGAACATTCCTATGCACACTGATGTAGTAAATTTGCAGTTGGCAGAGCAAATGGTCAGTCAGTCTGCTCATCATTCTTTCAGGTTGTGATGCCACTCCCATCCAAATACTGTGGGTCTTGTCAAAGCTTGACAGCTAGGTTTTTGTAATTCTATAGCCAAAAGCAAAATCAAATAGTCATACAAACGCATCATAGATATTGATGCGAGACTATTACTGTTTTATCAGATCTTTTATCTTTTGGCATATGTAATTTGAATTCTTGCACAAAATTAAAAGCATATTGTAAACATTGCAATGGCAAAGTGTTCTTTGTATTCTTTAGTCATTTCAAGCTTATTACCTCAGATTGTAATGGAAATAATTACAATTAATACTTTTATGTCAATGCTGTATTTACTTACAGTAACTTTTTTTGGTTTAAATAAATTGATTTTTTTCATTTACGTCGCCAGTGTTGTCTTTTTATTCCTCTTTGCTAGTCTTAAGTAGCGTTCATGTCTGGATGGACTCTTGAGCATGACACCAGTTTATCCTTCTTGGTGCATCGCCATTTTTTTCATGCACTTCCCCGGATTGGGTTTCACCCTTTATAATGGATTCCTCTGATGGTTCACTACTCTGCGAGAATAGAATTATTTACATCACTTCCAATCCACATGTAATAATATTTCAAGTAAGCTGTTATCGCTATCAAGGTAACTTTGACCTAAATAATTTCTGACCGCAGGGATTCACTGCTTTCCCATAGGCATGCTGTTTGAAGTTAACCAATCATCTGTGTGACAAAGGATAGCTTCCATTTTAACTCGAGGTATTTTTAAAAGCTATGAAATCAGCAGAGAAATTTTCCTATTTGTTACAACAGATTCATGTCTTTGTAGGGCGTGCCTAGGCTCACCTCTTTAGCCACTTCTTTTTCCTCCGCTACACATTATCTTTCAGCAATTACATCATCCTTAAGCATGAGTCAGCTCTGCATGAATACTGAACAACATCCAGTTTTGCCATCACTCTTCACAATTATTAGTGTGCTGTCTGACATCAAGTGATATGAGCCAGAAGTTTCTTCAGTTAAATACTGTCAGAATTGAAGCTACTCTGTTCAACTCCTGCAAATACCTCTGCACACTAGCCTCCAATTTCATTCTCCTCCTGGCTACTCACTCAGGCTACTTACTTCAGATAGAATGTATCCTCAGTGTCCAATTTGACCCTGAACTGGCCTTCAAGGCTGACATCCTATTCATTGTGAAGACCAGCCAATTCTACTTCTGTAATCTTGTCCACTTTAATCCATTCACACTGCCGCTGAAATTCTTATCCAGGCCTTTGTCCACCTTCAGGCTCCATTTCTACAATGATTTCAACAGTCCCTCTAACACAATCCTCAGCACACTAATTTATCCATAACTTTACTGTTCCTTTCATATCCTTAAGGTAATCTTACTTGCTTTTCAGTCCTGCCCTTAAAAATCTCCACTAATTCTCTTTCACCTAGTGCTTTGATTTAAAAATTCACATCCTCATCTATAACTCCCTACATGGTTATCCTCATCTATAAATCCCGACATCGTCTTTCCCCTACTTTTGTGAATTCCTCTAGCCCTGTATCCTAGCATTTCTCTTGTAGTTGTTGCACAGTGAAGATCATGTCCGTTGTACCCCTTAGTGGATGGAATCCGCATTGCGACTCTGGGAGGAGCTCTTCAGCCACAGGGAGAAGGCGATTGAGGAGGATTCTTGCGATGACTTTCCCTGTGGCCAACAGCAGGGCAATTCCTCTAGTTACCGCAGTCGGACTTGTCACGATTACGGCGTCGCTGAGATCTCCTGGCATGCTCGCCAGATAAGAGAGATGAGGTCATGCATTTGTGCCAGTAGTGCTTCTCCGCCATGCTTTAGTGCCTCAGCGGGGAACTTCATCTACTCCTGATATCTTGTCCTTCAGTTAGAATCCAGGGAACAGCGCCAACCCTTGTACATGGCCTTCTTTGACCTCACAAAGGCCTTTGACACTGTCAACCATGAGGGATTATGGAGCATCCTCCTCCGTTTCGGCTGCCCTCAAAAGTTTGTCACCATCCTTCGCCTGCTTCACGATGACATGCCTGGACCGGGGTCAAGCAAGGCTGTGTCATAGCACCAACGCTCTTCTCGATCTTCTTTGCTGCAATGCTTCATCTCACCCTCGGGAAGCTCCCTGCTTGAGTGGAACTAAACTATAGAACTAATGGGAATCTGTTCAACCTTCGCTGCCTCCAAGCTAGATCCAAGGTCGTCCCATCCTCTATCATTGAACTACAGTACGCAGACGACGCTTGCGCCTGCATACACTCGGAGACCGAACAAGCCATCGTCAACACCTTCACCGAGGTGTACGAAAGCATAGGCCATACACTAAACATCCGTAAGACAAAGGTCCTCCATCAAGCTGACCCCGCCACACAGCACTGCCCCCGCCCCCCCCCCCCCCCCGGTCATCAAAATCCACGGCAAGGCCTTAGACAACGTGGACCATTTTCCATACCTCGGGAGCCTACTGTCAGCAAGGGCAGACATCAATGACGCCATCTCCAGTGCGCCAGCACAGCCTTCGGTCGCCTGAGGAAAAGAGTGTTTGAAGACCAGAACCTCCAATCTGGCACCAAGCTTATGGTCTATAGGGCAGTAGTGATACCCACCTTCCTATAAGGCTCAGAGACATGGACTATATACAGCAGACATCTCAAAACGCTGGAGAAAGTACCACCAGCGCTGCCTCCGCAAGATTCTGCAAATCCATTGGGAGGACAGACGCATCAACATCTGTGTTCTTGCTCAGGCCAGCATCGAAGCACTGACCACACTCGATCAACTCCATTGGATGGGCCACATCGTCCGCAAGCCCGACACGAGACTACCAAAGCAAACGCTCTACTTGGAGCTTCGTCACGGCAAGTGAGCCCAGGTGGGCAGAGGAAATGCTTCAAGGACGCCCTCAAAGCCGCCATGACAAAGTTCAACATTCTCATCATCTCCTGGGAATCTCTGGCCCAAGACCGCCCAAAGTGGAGGAAGAGCATCCGGGAGGGCGCTGAGCACCTTGAGTCTCATGGCTGAATGGCCTACTCCTGCACCTATTTTCTATGTTTCATCGCCAAGAGCAAGCAGAGACCAAGCGCAGACAGCGAAAGGAGCGTGCGTCAACCCAGGCTCCCCACCCCCCCCTTTCCGTTAGCCGCTGTCTGCCCCACCTGTGACAGAGACTGCAGGTCCCGCATTGGACTCTTCAGCCACCTGAGAACTCACTTTTAGAGTGGAAGCAAGTCACCCTCGGTTCTGAGGGACTGCCTATGATATCCTAGCCTTCACCCTCGACTCTTCTGACTCTGGTATACTGACTATTCAACCCGCCCCACCGCCACCATTCTACCATTATTGGCAGAGCTTTCAGTCATCACATCCCTAAACTCTTGAATTTTCAACCTAAATCTCATTGTCTTGCTTCATCTCTTTCCACCTGTAAATGCTTCCTCAAAACCACCACCACACACATTCAGTTATCTCCCCTAAACTTCTGGCATTTCCTTGTCAGTTCCTCCTGTGAAGTATCTTGGGAACTTCACTACATTAGAAGCACTGTATCATTGCAGGTCCTTGCTCTTTCCAGTGATTCTAGAGCTCTCAATAAGGCCAGTGCTTCTGGAGCCTTGATTTCTAACTGTTCTAGTAATTTGAACTGCTTCACAGTTGTCAATTTCACCGTGCTTTTCATGTATTCCTTTTTTCCCTTGACTCTACTAAAACTTGTGGCATTTACTGGTTCAGATTTTTTAAAGTAATTTTTCAGGACTTTTTTCAACCGTAGAAATTGTATTGGGGAGATATCGTCCCATGTTAGTGTTTTACATTTAATGGCTGTTTGCCAGAGAAAAATGTATTATGTGGGATTCGATGAGATTATGGGGTATAGATTTTCCACATTGATTTTGGTTATTGCACTTTGGAAATACTACACAGCACTAAAACATAAATATCAGCAAAAGACAACTGATCCTGTTGATCTGCTTGTGTTTAAGTGATTAGAGTCTTAAATGACTCAGTGTCTAGCCACTAAGAAGCCACAACATATAAAATATAATTATTTTTTCCAGCACAGTTGATGAAGATAAACTAGAAAAGCATCTGAAAAAGTGTAATTCAAGGGAAAAACCCAAACCTGTAAGTCTTAAAGATGTCAGATATATTTTTCTTTTTGTCTATATAAAGTACTCCTGTGAACTTTGATTTTATTCAAATATAGAAAGTTTGGCTTTCATTTATGTGCCAATATTTGTGAAATATTCAGCAAATGCTAGTCAGAATCATGTAAAGGATCCACATGTGGTGAACTAGTCAATCTAGTCATGAGCTAATAAGAGATTGGAGCACCATCACACTGAAACAACTTGCACTTAAATTCAGCCTTTAATTTAGCAGAGCGGACTGGATACCAAGCAGGAGTTGGAAGAGTTAAGAAAGGTGACTAAAGGCTTGGCTGAGGAGAAAGTTTCGAAAGGCGGATGACATGAGAAAGAGAGTTCCAGAGTACATGTACCACCCTTTCTATAATATCAACCATAAAAGACATGGAAAACCCAAAATTTTGTATACGCATCATCATTATTAAGTAGGTTCTCACCAGAATCAAGGATGAATTGAAACAGAATTTACTACTGTAGTAACCAACAAGGTACACATTGGGTCAAGTGAATATTTCAAGGCTGAGATTTATGGATTTTTGTTAGGTAAGGGTATCCAGGGATATGGAGAAAAAACAGGTAAATGGGTTTGAGATCAGACAAGATCTAATAGAATGGTAGAACTGGTTCAAGTGACTGAATGGCCTACTCCTGTTCCTAATGTTCCTATCAAAAAGATAAGTTCTTTTGAAGTTTCGAATGACATATTTTGTTTCTTTTAAACCTACAAAGACCACATACTCAATCTTAAAATGAAATGCATTATATTAAATTTCTTCAATTTTTTTTTCATCCTTGTTACTACTACTTTGTTTTTCTCATTTCAGATTTACTATATTAAAGGTATCAATGGGGGTTACGAAGATGGAATGGAGATATCCAGACAACAGGTACAGCTTCCCGTTTGGTGAAAATCAGCAAAATGTTCTTTAATGATAACCATTTTGTTTCTCTTCAGTAAATCAACTTATTATTCTATCTCTTAAATATATTCAAGGTTTCTATTTCTGATTTGTCCAAAGAAGAACTGGAGAAAATGATCAAAAAGCTCCGAAAGGCAACCAGCAGTGAGTATTATGCCACGCATATACAGAGTTTAAAGGAATGTGGTATAAATGAAAGAAAATCATATATAATTTGCATACTATGCAGATTGGGATTATGTTTAAGAAAAACCATCAGGAATGTAGTGCATACAGTCCCAGCGAATCAGTCCTTTGAAAGTAGGAAAGTGTGCAATAGTTCTATTCATAGGAGAAATTATCGCTGCCCCACCCCTCCCCCATCCCGCCTCCCCCTCACCCAAGCTGAAGGTGTTTGTCAATCCATTCAGTTGGATAAGTATAGTCAGTTTTCAGCCAGTTTGCTAGATGCTGAGAGAGCACAGGATCGGTGAATTTATTGTAATGTCTCCCTCCACTACTTGCAGTGCAAACAGAGCAAAGAGAATCAGTAACAAGGGAGATATTAGGAGGGGTGCCTAAAAGCTTGGTCAGGGGTAAGTTTTACAGAGGGTCTTGTGGGAGGAGAGAGATGGGGAGGTTAAGGGAGGAAATTTCAGAGTTTATGGCCTAGAAATCTGAAGGCACGGCTGCCAATGGTGGGGCGAAGGGTGTGGAGGAAGCACAAGAGGCCAGAGTTGGAGGAACACAGCGTTGTTGGAGGGTTGTAGGCCTGGAGGATGCTACAGAGATAGGCATGGCCATGGAAGGATTTGAACACAAGGATGAGAATTTGAAATTTGAGGCGTTGGGGACCACAAGCCAGTGTGCACAGGGTGATGGGTGAGTGGGACATAGTGCAGCAGAGTTTTGGATGAGAAGTTTATGGAAGATTGAGGATGCGAGTCTGGAGGTAACAATAGCATGGTTGAGGGTTTCAGCAACATATGGTCTGAAGCAGGGGTGGAGACCCGTGATGTTACGGAGATGGGAGTCGATTTTTTTGTGATGGAGAAGCAATGCAGTCGGCTCAGGGTCAAATAGGATACCCAGATTGTGAACAGTCTGGTTCACCCTGAGACAGTGGTCGGAGAAGGGGGTGGAATTGGTGGCAAGGGAATAGAATTTTTGGCAAGGGCCGAAAACAGTGACTTCTGTCTTAGTGTTTAATTGGAGGAGACTGCGGCTCGTGCTGGACTTGATTTCGGACAAGCAGGCTGACACCCAGACACAGTGGAGGGGTCGAGACAGGTAGTGCTGAGGTCGAAGCTGGGTGACGTCAGCGTACATGTGGCACCTTGTCAAGGGGCAGCATTTGCATGAGGAATAGAAGAGGGCCAAGGATAGGTGCTTGGAGGCACTCCAGAGGTAACGGTGTAGGGGAAGAGAAACCATTGCAGGAGATTCTCTGGCTACGATCAAATATGCAAAAGTGAAACCCAAAATAAGGAAGTCCCACTCAGCTGGATAACGGAGGAGAGGCATTGGAGGAGGGCGTGGTCAACTATCAGGCTGCAGAGAGGTCAAGAAGGGATAATGCACTATGGTCACAATCACCGAGGATGTCATTTGTGATTTTACTTAGGGCCGTTTCAGTGCTGTGGAAAAGGTGAAAATCTGATTGGAGGGATTCAAACGTGGAGTTTCAGGAAAGATAGGCACAGATGTGGCAGGAAACACGTTCAAGTTTTTTAATGAGGGACTCTCACCCAAAGCAATTTTAAAACTGAAATGAATTCATTGAGGGTGTTATTTTCAAAATATCTATTATTAATTATCTGCAGGTTTGAATTCTAAGCTGACAGACCAAACATTAACCCACATAGCACTGCAGGAAGCTCTGAATGATCCAAAAAATGGAGAGTTTGCGTTTAAGCATCTGAAACAGCAGGTAGGAAATGGTATATGTGTGATTTGAATTATAAAACTTGCTTGTGTGTTTAATATGTAATTTATTACTTCAGCCAGCGGAAGGGATAATTGTATTCCTGCGTGAGATACAGTAATTATTTATCTATTGCTTCTAAATAAAAACAGCAAGAGATGCAGGTGTGGGAGATGTCTCTGCTCCCTTTTCTATACACATGGTTCTGATTACAGGGAAGTTGTTTTCAATAAAACTAACATTCACGTTTTAAGAAATCCATTAATTTACTGTTAGAAACAGGTCATATAGGGAATTACTTTGCCACTCTCTGACTCAGAGCAGTGAGGCCAATGGTAGCACCCCTTTGGACATTTCTGGTAGAGATACAGCTAAATCATGAGAGACTGGGGATTGAACCTGGGACCTTCTTAATCTGGCTGGCTAAGGGAATGAGGTCAGAGAAGGGGGTGGAATCGGTGGCAAGGGAACAGAATTTTTGGCGCGGGCCAAAAACAGTGACTTCAGTCTTACCAATATTTAATTGGAGGAGATTACGGCTCGTGCAGGACTTGATTTCGGACAAGTAGGCTGACACCCAGACACAATGGAGGGGTCGAGACAGGTGGTGCTGAGGTAGAACTGGTGGGGTGCCGCAGGGATCAATGCTGGGTCCCCAACTATTTACAATCTATATTAACGACTTGGAAGAAGGGACTGAGTGTAACGTCGCCAAGTTTGCTGACGATACAAAGATGGGAGGAAAAGCAATGTGTGAGGAGGACACAAAAATTCTGCGAAAGGACATAGACAGGCTAAGTGAGTGGGCAAAAATTAGGCAGATGGAGTATAATGTTGGAAAGTGTGAGGTCATGCACTTTGGCAGAAAAAATCAAAGAGCAAGTTATTATTTAAATGGAGAAAGATTGCAAAGTGCCGCAGTACAGCGGGACCTGGGAGTACTTGTGCATGAAACACAAAAGGATAATATGCAGGTACAGCAAGTGATCAGGAAAGCTAATGATATCTTGGCCTTTATTGCAAAGGGGATGGAGTATAAAATCAGAGAAGTCTTACTACAGCTATATAAGGTATTGGTGAGGCTACACCTGGAATACTACGTGCAGTTTTGGTTTCCATATTTACGAAAGGATATACTTGCTTTGGAGGCAGTTCAGAGAAAGTTCACTAGGTTTATTCCAGAGATGAGGGGATTGATCTATGAGAAAAGGTTGAGTAGGTTGGGCCTCTACTCATTGGAATTCAGAAGAATGAGAGGTGATCTTATTGAAATGTATAAGATTATGAGGGGGCTTGACAAGGTGGATGCAGAGAGGATGTTTCCACTGATGGGGGAGACTAGAACTAGAGGGCATGATCTTAGAATAAGGGGCCGCCCATTTAAAACAGAGATGAGGAGAAATTTCTTCTCTGAGGGTTGTACATCTGTGGAATTCGCTGCCTCAGAGAGCTGTGGAGGCTGGGACATTGAATACATTTAAGACAGAAATAGACAGTTTCTTAAACGATAAGGGGTTATGGGGAGCGGGTGGGGAAGTGGAGCTGAGTCCATGATCAGATCAGCCATGATCTTATTGAATGGCGGAGCAGGCTCAAGGGGCCATATGGCCTACTCCTGTTCCTATTTCTTATGTTCTTATTTCTATAAAAGTGTGAACTTTATGTACTCAGCAAACCCTTAGTCTTCTTAGTATTAGGGTTATTTCAGCCTTTGTTGATCCACCTTGTTCCTCGGCTGGAAAAAATAAATCCTCAGTTGGTTTCTACTCGGCTGTCATTTGTGTAATTTTAATTGCGGCCTCCCTCAATTACTTTGCCACTCCCTGACTCAGAGCAGTGAGGCCAACGGTAGCAACCCTGTGGTCATTTCTGGTAGAGCTACAGCTAAATCATCAGAGACTGGGGATTTAACCTGGAACCTTCTTAATCTGGCTGGCTAAGCTGCTTACTAATTTAAAAATCTGAGCCATTCCAGGAGGAGGAATCATAAAAGTATATATTTTTTCTGATTTAGTTGACATCTAATGCTGTTAACCCATATAGGATTAATTTGTAATGTTCCAGGCTTCACTTGCTGGTAATTTGGAAAGATTGGACTTGCTTGGATCGAACCGATGTTTTGTGGAGTTTGGTGCTGGCCGGGGGAAGTTGTCCCATTGGATAGATCTTGCTTTACAAGATGCCAAGAATGTTCACTTCCTCCTTGTGGAGAGAGCCACTACTCGTTTCAAGGTAATAGTTTGCTGCAATTATGTGACAAATATCAATTATCCACCTGGAATAATATTCTAGAAATCTCTGTAAATTAACCGGGCAAATGTAACGTTATCTTTTGCAGGTAGATGGTAAACACAGAAGTCGAGGCTCAATGTTTGAGCGGCTTCAGATCGACATAGAAGATCTCAGCCTAGGCAAGTGATGCCATTTAAATTTTGTAAGCTTCCATAATAAGGATATTTTCATTCTTTTAAAGATTTGTTGTTTTTTTCTGAATAGAAAATAATTAGTATGATATTGTTGCAGATAAGGTGCCTCTTCTTGTACGAGAAAGACTGCCTGTTGTTGGAATTGGCAAGCATTTGTGTGGAGCTGCTACAGGTATGATTCAGTTTAATGAAATCTGCTTGTGAAAATTAAGAAGTAAATCTTCATATTTGTCATTCAGCAGTTTCAGGTATCCCTTTGCAAATCTCATATTCTTTTGAGTACCACAGAAGTTAACACACTTTATCGAATGCAAGCCTTGTTTGACAATGCTTCTCCTTACTCAGATTCTGATGTGTACATAAATTTGAGTTCCATTGTTTTTTGCAGTAAATACAGTTATATCTTTCTGTTGCCGGCACTCCCACTAAGAAGTGCATCATTTAAGTTGTTAAAGGAAGTATAGTCTGAATAATCTTGGAGGAATGAAAGTAGTATTAGGCTGTCCCTCGTATCGAGAATGACCTGCTTCCACGCCAAAAAGGGATGAGTTTGCAAGTATTTCAATGTGGGACCTGATATTCCAGGTCCCGAACTAAATATTGAAGGGTGGAAGATGCCGGTGCGTGGATTCTTTTAACGTGGGGTGGCCTTTGCACACCAGCCACCACATGGGTTTGACAGAGCATGGTCTTGATCCAGTGGCAAGAGTTAACCAAGACGACTGGAGACCAAACTCTGTTGCACGGACCAAGTGCGCCCACATATTCCTACTGTCCATAGACCGCAGTGCTGCCCCTGAGCCCTTGTCTCTTCTGGGCCCCGAACCCTCGCCTCTTCTGGGCCCCGCTGAATTTCAGAATAACAGCTGCTGGAGATTGATAGAAATACAGTGGTGATGCAGATTGTTACTGAGAGATGACAGGTGGGAATGAAAATGACTGAGTAGTGCATCTACAGTACTGACTCTTGGCCTGATGATAGCTGTTGCTGGATGCAAATAGATCCATTATTGCCACTGCATGGACCATAATGGATACAAATGAAGTTACAAGGTGGTAATCTCATTGATAAATTCACGATAAGAGAACAGCAATGTGATCACAGACATGTATCTACTGCTTATTTTAATATAGTGTATATAATCTGTGGAGCAAGTGGGCACAGCTTTATTTGGGGGTTTTTTTGAGGGTGAGAGCACAATGCTATGTGCAGTTGATGTCCAAAGATTAACAACTGTGAAGTTATAGAAACATAGAAAATAGGTGCCGGAGTAGGCCATTTGGCCCTTCGAGCCTGCACCACCATTCAATATGATCATGGCTAATCATGCAACTTCCCATTTCTGCTTTCTCTCCATACTCCTTGATCCCTTTAGCCGTAAGGGCCACATCTAACTCCCTTTTAAATATATCTAACGAACTGGCCTCAACAACTTTCTGTGGTAGAGAATTCCACACATTCACAATTCTCCAAGTGAAGAAGTTTCTCCTCATCTCAGTCCTAAATGGCTTACCCCTTGTCCTTAGACTGTGACCCCTGGTTCTGGACTTCCCCAACATCGGGAACACTCTTCCTGCATCTAACCTGTCCAATCCTGTCAGAATTTTATATGTTTCTATGAAATCCCCTCTTATTCTTCTAAATTCCAGTGTGAATATAAGCCTAGTCGATCCAGTCTTTCTTCATATGTCAGTCCTGCCATCCCGGGAAACAGTCTGGTGAATCTTCGCTGCACTCCCTCAATAGCAAGAATGTCCTTCCTCAGATTAGGAGACCAAAACTGTACACAATATTCAAGGTGTGGCCTCACCAAGGCCCTGTACAACTGCAGTAAGACCTCCCTGCTCCAATACTCTCATCCTCTCGCTATGAAGGCCAACATGCCATTTGCCTTCTTCATCACCTGCTGTATCTGCATGCCAACTTTCAATGACTGATGTACCATGACACCCAGGTCTCATTGCACCTCCCCTTTTCCTAATCTGTCACCATTCAGATAATATTCCGCCTCCATGATTTTGCCACCAAAGCGGATAACCTCACATTTATCTACATTATACTGCATCTGCCATGCATTTGCCCGCTCACCTAACCTGTCCAAGTCACCCTGCAGCCTCTTAGCATCCTCCTCACAGCTCACACTGCCACCCAGCTTAGTGTCATCTGCAAACTTGGAGATATTACATTCAATTCCTTCGTCCAAATCATTAATGTATATTCTAAATAGCTGGGGGCCCAGCACTGAACCTTGCGGTACCCCACAAGTCACTGCCTGCCATTCTGAAAAGAACCCGATTATTCCTACTCTTTGCTTCCTGTCTGCCAACCAAGTCTCTATCCACATCAATGCATTACTCTCAATACCATGTGCTTTAATTTTGCACACTAATTTGTTGTGTGGGACCTTGTCAAAGCCTTTTGAAAGTCTAAATGCACCACATCCACGAGTTCTCCCTTGTCCACTCTACTAGTTACATCCTCAAAAAACTCTAGAAGATTTGTCAAGCCTTGGTGAGGCCACACCTGGAGTATTGTGTACAGTTTTGGTCTCCTAACTTGAGGAAGGACATTCTTGCTATTGAGGGAGTGCAGCGAAGATTCACCAGACTGATTCCCGGGATGGTGGGACTGACCTATCAAGAAAGACTGGATCAACTGGGCTTGTATTCACTGGAGTTCAGAAGAGTGAGAGGGGACCTCATAGAAACGTTTAAAATTCTGACGGGTTTGGACAGGTTGGATGCTGGAAGAATGTTCCCAATGTTGGGGAAGTCCAGAACCAGGGGTCACAGTCTAAGGATAAGGGGTAAGCCATTTAGGACCGAGATGAGGAGAAACTTCTTCACCCAGAGAGTGGTGAACCTGTGGAATTCTCTACCACAGAAAGTAGTTGAGGCCAATTCACTAAATATATTCAAAAGGGAGTTAGATGAAGTCCTTACTACTCGGGGGATCAAGGGGTATGGCGAGAAAGCAGGAAGGGGGTACTAAAGTTTCATGTTCAGCCATGAACTCATTGAATGGCGGTGCAGGCTAGAAGGGCTGAATGGCCTGCTCCTGCACCTATTTTCTATGTTTCTATGTTTCTATGATTTCCCATTCATAAATCCATGCTGACTTGAACCGATCTTGTCATTGCTTTCCAAATGCGCTGCTATTACGTCTTTAATAATTGATTCCAACATTTTACCCACTACCAATGTCAGGCCATGCGGTCTGTAATTCCCTGTTTTCTCTCTCCCTCCTTTTTTAAAAAGTGGGGTTACATTAGCTACCCTCCAATCCATAGGAACTGATCCAGAGTCTATAGAATGTTGGAAAATGACCACCAATGCATCCACTATTTCTAGGGCCACTTCCTTAAGTACTCTGGGATGCAGACTATCAGGCCCTGGGGACTTATCGGCCTTCAGTCCCATCAATTTCCCTAACACAATTTCCTGACTAATAAGGATTTCCTTCAGTTCCTCCTTCTCGCTAAACCCTCAGGGGTCCTCCTAGTATTTCTGGAAGGTTATTTGTGTCTTCTTTAATGAAGACAGAACCAAAGTATTTGTTCAATTGGTCTGCCATTTCTTTGTTCGCCATTATAAATTCACCTGATTCTGACTGCAAGGGACCTACATTTGCCTTCACTAATCTTTTCTCTTCACATATCTATAGAAGCTTTTGCAGTCAGTTTTTATGTTCCCTGCAAGCTTACTCTCATACTCTATTTTCCCCCTCCTAATTAAACCCTTTGTCCTCCTCTGCTGAATTCTAAATTTCTCCCAGTCCTCAGGTTTGCTGCTTTTTCAGTCCAATTTATATGCCTCTTCCTTGGATTTAACACTATCCCTAATTTCCCTTGTTAGCCACGGTTGAGCCACCTTCCCCGTTTTATTTTTACGCCAGACAGGGATATACAATAGTTGAAGTTCATCCATGTGATCTTTAAATGTCTGCCATTGCCTATCCACCGTCAACCCTTTAAGTATCATTCGCCAGTTTATCCTAGCCAGTTGATGTCTCATACCATCGAAGTTACCTTTCTTTAAGTTCAGGACCCTAGTCTCTGAATTAACTGTGTCACTCTCCATCTTAATGAAGAATTTTACCATATTATGGTCACTCTTCCCCAAGAGGCCTCGCACAACAAGATTGGCAATTAATCCTCCCTCATTACACAAGACCAGTCTAGGATGGCCTGCTCTCTAGTTGGTTCCTCGACATACTGGTCTTGAAAACTATCCCTTATACACTCCAGGAAATCCTCCTCCCCCGTATTGCTACCAGTTTGGTTAGCCCAATCTATATGTAGATTAAAGTCACCCACGATAACTGCTGTACCTTTATTGCACGCATCCCTAATTTCCTGTTTGATGCCATCCCCAACCTCACTACCACTGTTTGGTGGTCTGTACACAACTCCCACTAGCGTTTTCTGCCCTTTGGTGTTCCGCAGCTCTACTCATACAGATTCCACATCATCCAAGCTAATGTCCTTCCTTACTATTGCGTTAATCTCCTCTTTAACCAGCAACACGACCCCACCTCCTTTTCCTTTCTGTCCATCCTTCCTGAATATTGAATACCCCTGGATGTTGAGTTCCCAGCCTTGGTCACCCCGGAGGCATGTCTCCATAATCCCAATTACATCACATCCGTTAACAGCTATCTGTGCAGTTAATTCATCCACCTCATTACGACTACTCCTCGCATTGAGACACAGAGCCTACAGGTTTGTTTTTTTAACACTCTTTGTCCTTTTAGAATTAATAAGTGATAATCTATAGCTAATTTAAAATGAGTCAGCAGAAACTGTTATCCCTTATGATGCTGAATACTTTCTTATAATGTTATAAAAAGACAAGATCAATTTGATATCATAAGTTTGTATCACAGATTCTGAGGGCCCAAGTTTCGGGCCGTGCCTCGAACGGCGCAGCCCCGATCTGGACGCCCGTTTTTCACGCCACAAAGTGCGCCTAAAAAAAACTTAGATTCTCCGGCTCCCTGCTGGTCCTCTGGATCCGGGCGCGGCACAGCAGGAGCTGTAGGGGGCGGAGCCAGGTCCCTGCGCTGAAAACAGTGCTGGGATCTCTGCACATGTGCGCTACAGTGGGAGGGGCCCGAAGCACGCAGCCCCTAGCCCTGGCCGAATGGCCTCACTGGGGCTGCGTGCATAAGGCTGCCTCCCATGCCCAGCTCCTGCTTCCTCCCGACCCGACTCGACTCCCGCTCCCGGTGCTGCAGTCGATAAGTAGAAAATGTTTTATTTATTGATTTAAAAAAAAAATTATTTCTTATTCATTTTTTTGGGTTGATTTATTGGTTGATCTATTGATGTTTTTATCATTTATTATTGATGATGGCTCTTTATTTGTAAAACTGAAGTGTTTAATGTTTGTAAATTTCCCTTAAAACACCCCCCCCCAATTCCCTACGCCGGATTTGTAACCTATGCCTGATTTTCTGAAGTGCAGACAAGGTTTTTTCGAGCGTACAAAAATTTTCACTTACTCCATTCTAAGTTAGTTTGGAGTAAGTTTTCACTGCCGAAACTTTGAAAACAGGCGTAAGTGGCCGGACACGCCCCCTTTTGAAAATAAATTCTGTTCCAAAGTGAAACTGTTCTAACTGACTAGAACTGGAGCAAACTAAATGCAGAGAATTTGAATTTCTAAGATACTCCGTTCTACACCAGTTGCTCCAAAAAAATCAGGAGCAACTGAGGCCGAAACTTGGGCCCTAAAAGTCCGACTTACTCCCAAATAAGGAATTCTAATGAACACTTCTGAATATAATTTTCCTGACGTCCAAAACTCTGTTGGCAAAATCACCTTAAAATAGAATAGTCTGTGAGCCAAGAGAAATCAGCACACACTAAGCTTCTGTCTGAGGTTGCACGTAATTTGGAAAACATGCCCACTTCACATTAGGCGTTTTGTAAAAGATCCATCCCAAGTGCAATACTTGAATGCTTAACTGGTCCAGGTACGAAAATTTAATGAATCGGGTGCCCTTCATTGGCAAGCAAACTAATTCAAATGCTTAAGTCTGAGTTAGTAAGTGGAACCACTCTTAGAATGAGTCTTCACCTTCATCATTAGGCTGGCACCAGGCACAAATAGAGAGTCAAAATGCAAGTTTTCCATGGAGTCAGATGACAAGTATATGATTTACATTAAACAGATAGAGAGTACTTTACACCAAAATGACAATTTTCTTTTGTCTCCACATGAAATCTTAACCAGCTTTGATTTACAGTTGCATGGCACTGTATTACAAAATGCAATAATAATTTGCAAAATTAAAATATATGGGCAGTTTAAAATATTTTTTATTTATTAAAATAAAAAGTACTTTTGTGCCAAGCATATCCCTATAATAAAATTTCCTGTATTTGTCATCTATTTTGGTATCCGTAAGAATTAGGAGCCGGTGTAGGCAATATGGCCCCTCGAGCCTGCTCCACCATTCAATAAGATCATGGCTGATCTTCGACCTCAACGCCACTTTACTGCCCAATCCCCATATTGAATATACTCAATGACTCAACATCCACAGCCCTTTGGGATAGAGAATTCCAAAATTCACAACCCTCTGAGTGAAGAAATTCCTCCTCATCTCAGTCTCAAATGGCTGATCCCATAACCCGCGACTATGCCCCATATTTTCGACTCTGCAGCCTCCTGAGGGGAAACAACCTATTGGCATCTACCCTGTCAAACCCCCTCAGAATCTTATATGTTTCAATAAGATCACCTCTCATTCTTTTAAACTCCAGAGTGTATAGGCCCAATCTACTTAATCTCTTCTCATAGGACAGCCCTCTCATCCCAGGAATCCCTTTGTGCACCACTTCTAAGGCAAGTATGTCCTTCCTCAGATAAGGAGACCAAAACTGTGCACAGTATTTCAGATGTGGTCTCACCAAAGCCCTATACAATTCTGGTACATCGAATCTGTGTATACATTTTTTTCTTCCTCGTTGGCTAAGTATCTTTTCTGTTTTGGTGTTAAGTCTCTCCTTTCTAATTGGTTATTTTCCATTTTTATTATTCACAAAGTTTTTCACTCCCGATTTCAGTATGTTCTCCAGTCGCACGCACTTCGCCATCATATTCAATCCAACAATATTGCTACAAAATAAAAACTGTGCCCACTCACATTGCAGCAAAAAACTCGCCATAGTTTCTCCAAGGTACAGCCACCCCAGTTCAGAATGAGAGAAAAGTTTTTGATAATATTGTTACTTTAAATATTGTGAATCCTAAGGCAAGTGGGTTGTCGTATGCTTCAAAGAATAAAATAACAATGAGCTTACCTGTACAAGCATGTATTTCCATTCATAACAAACTGACACGGAGACACCCGCAAGCCTCAGATTTGATTTAAAGAGCTTGTGCCTTTCTCCAGTCCCACACCTGCCTCCACCTTGTGCTCCCCTTCCAGGCTTGCCTGTGCTCCACTCCTGGCCTAAGTTTCTATTTAATTTTCTTTGTTCTGTAAATCAACTTGCCTCCCCAATACCTGTTTGCACACCCACTCTCAACCTAAGCCTCCTCGCTAGCCCCTACTCAGACCTGCCTTGCAACACCAGAGTCTGCCAGACACACGGCCTAGCTGCCTCCTCAATGCCATGGGAGATCTACTAGTATTTAAAAAGAACAATCTGCAAACTAAAGACTTTAAGAAATCAGCTTTAAAACAAAAGGAAAATGCGGTTAAAATTGGCGTGTCATGGCAGTGGGCACATTACTGTTGGCTTAAGCATATTTAGGGTAGGCAGGTAAAAGGTCAGCCGGGGTTCTAGTGACTCCCTCCTTACTGGAAATGTGCAATGCATTAGAAATTAGGCTAGAATGCGATGTACCCCTCGATTGAATACCCACTGTCCAGGTTCACAAATGATTATTAACCACTTGGGGCAGTTATCAAATGACCACCTTCATCATTGCTACCACTGAGCCATGGCTAACACCTGTAAACTTGGACAGATATTCTGGAGTTTCATTCATGTAATTTGGAGGGGAGGGGCAATAATCATTATGTAGTTCATTCCCATATGCGGTTAATTAAGTTGGACTTTATAACATGGCTAATTGAAAATGGTCTACGGAGTGATGTAAGATTTGGATCACAGGTCACACACACATTACCCAAAGGGTCTTAGAAGTTATAAGGTGTTTTATTAAGGATCGGCAGTTTTAAATATAATAGACAATATGCAATTAGGATAGACATAGTAGACATACAACCTGTCACGGATGTGAACGATTTACTGGCCCTGGAACAGAACGTACAGACGGATGTTGAGGCAGAACGATGATCTCGGAACGGATCCCTGCAGCGTGCGTCTACGGTCTCTTTTGTTTGGTCGTCTTCTGAGCTAGCGGAGGTGTTAGGCCAAAGCCAGCATGAGGTCCACCCCAGAGGAAACTCACCCCCTATCTGCCTGTTTCTGGCTTTCGGCTGCCCATTTATATGCCATATTTTGGTGGGCCGGTGGATACCTTGTGTCAATCATTTTTGCCCATTCAATTATCCAATTACAGATGAGTAGGTACCTATGGCAGGCCCCTCCCAGTCTCATGAGGTCATTTTCTTCCTTATTTCTGCCTGAATGTCTTGTTGCCCTTTCAAGAGACAGCTTGTTTATCTTTAAGGCTCCTTGCTAAATGACTTATCAGCATAGCTATACCTTGAAGGCCTGTTTTTATGTTCTGACCTTGTAACTCAGCTCTCTACAACTCTTTTTCTGACATGACTGGAATCCTTCTGTGTCATCAACTCAGGCAAACTGCTGAGCATGGGAACCCATAACAGAATATTATTTCTTCCAATCCATGATTTCTTAATGAGCAGCATAAAGGAACTAAATGGCCAATCCTTATTCTGTGCTTTTTCATATACATCTTTTAGTATAAAATAAATCTGCACATGTTGCCATGTTTTAGCAGGGTTAGCGGGTCGCCAAGAAAATGCTTTCAATTCTTTTTTAAGTCTTCACTGGCCAATCAGACACCTCCCTGAATCTAGTTTATGAATAGAAAGAGTCAAGTCTCTTGATACGGATGTATATGGTCACCAACCTGCTCCTAATTCTGCAGTCAGTGGCTGGGGATCCCCATGTAGAGATTGTGTGTCGCCTGCTAGTTTGTTTTCAGTAAATATGTTAATTTCACCACAGTTTATTTTACATGTGGAAATATGTAAGTAGTGGGGAAAAAAACAAAGCTTCAAAAATGAAATGTGTTTGGTTATGAGTAGATTTTGGACTGATCTGCAGCGCTGGATTACTTGATGGCACGTGTAATATTTTCATCAGGCAGAAAGTTGCTTAAATTTCTAGATGCGATACCACAAAAGCACAAACAGCCTAAATATTAGAAATGTGCTGAGAGGTTGTAATTCTATGCAAGTTATTGAAAGTTTGTCATAGTATTTTTTTTTTAATTGCACAGATCTTGCTCTGAGGTGTATGATAGGAAGCTACAAAACAAAACAGGAAGATGCTGGCAAGGAACCGCTGGAAAAAAGATTGAAGATTGATGAGATGGAAACTATAGGAGAGCACCCGATGAGTCTTTCGAACTGTACAGTACAGAGTGCTGCAAATAGACAGTCAGTCCTGGGAATTGCTGTTGCACTTTGTTGTCATCACAGGTGTGAATGGAAGCACTATGTAGGCAAAGAATTTTTCTCCTCACAAGGACTTGGTGCAGAAGATTTTAAGATCTTTCAACGTATGTCAAGCTGGGCCACCTGTGGAATGAAACGGCATTCCATTGATGGGGGTGAAGCAGAATTTAACAACGCAGATCAGAAAGTGCAGCTGGACGAGCATGACTTTGAAGAGGAAAGCTCTGCTTATGAGGGGTATGCATTTAATTGTCTAATATATTGCTACAGTTATATTTTAGCGAGTTTTAAAGTAGTAGTATACTTTAGGAATGTCTTTTCTGCATTAGAATTGCTAGTGCTGTGATTCTACCAATACTGATCTGGAAGGTTGAGATCTATATACAATCTATCTATGGTTTTAATGGAGGCAGGCAGCCAACCAGCTGCCAGGAGTTGGGATGTTAATTTAAATATTTTAATGAGGCTGGAAGCCTCTTTAACCTCCATTTTGTTTTAAGCTGTAGCTGGTCGGGTTTTACACACGTTGTAAAACCCGGCGGTTACAGCAAGGCGTAAACTGCTGCATCTAGGAGGTAAGTACCTTTACACTTACCTCCTGAAACCAGGGTCGCTGCCTAATCCACACCCCTAAATCGGAGACCCCCACCCTCACCCACCCACAACCTCACCCTAACCCACCCACAACCCACCCACCCAATTGCCAAGGCTTCTTCAACAACATCTCCCAATAATGACCTCTACCGCCTAGAAGGACAAGGGCAGCAGGTGCATGGGAACACCACCACCTCCAAGTCACACACCTTCCTGGCTTGGAAATATATTGCCGATCCTTCATCATCGCTGGGTCAAAATCCTGGAACTTCCTCCCTAACAGCACTGTGGGAGTACATTCACCACACGGACTGCAACGGTTCAAGGCAGCAGCTCACTATCATCATCTTCAGGGCAATTAGGGATGGGCAATAAATGTTGGCCTTGCCAGCGACACTCCCATTCCATGAATTAATAAATGTTTTAAATTCAAAAATACACAGATCTAAAAACCCAGTTACCTGATTGGATGGATATCTTAGCTATGAAAGAGACGTTCGGTGCTAGCAGGTTATGGTGTCACAGAATATAGAACATTTTTGGGGGGTATTGCATAATGCAAGGGGAGGAGGTAAATACAGGTAAGAATCTAGGTGATTCCACTCGAACTGCACACTAAAAATGCTTAATTCTTCAACTGTTTAGTTTTTTTTATTTTAATTCCTTATCAGGACACTGTCTGTAGAAGAAAGAGAACATTTGGGTCGCCTGTGCAAACGGTTGATAGACCAGGGGCGGATCTGGTATTTGAAGCAGCGAGGGTTTGATTCAGCTTTGCAGTATTACACTAGTTCCAGCATCTCCCTGGAAAATGTCCTGCTTACAGCTGTTCCTCTTCCAAAGATTCAGCAAAGTGGTAACTCTTAAGTGAGTTTTAACAGCCGTTGATGTATTATAAACTGCTAAACACATTTTGCTGATAAATTCCTTGTAACATTAACTGTTGAGCAATGTGTTCACTCATTAACCCTTCCTGGATTTTCCTTGACTTATAGCACATTTCTATTATACTGAACATAGTGAGCAGAATAACATTCAGCTATGCAATTTTAATTTATTAGATTTTTTTTTAAATCTGTGTTCACACCAGGGAAACATCTTCAGGTCATAATTTCACAACAATTTTGAAGAATCCACACAAGTTTACGTTAATGATGAATATTTAGCTGTTCATTGTGTTCTTTTAATCCAGCATTTGCTTTGCAACAGAAGGCAGCTTAATTTCAGTAGGACATTTCAGCCTCAATTGTAACTGACAAAACTGAGGTACAAGTTTTAGTTTTGCCTGGAAAACAAATAGAAATGTTATTTTGTTACAATTTATGATTTGCTACTTTATAGACAATGAATTTCTTTAAGAACTAAACAAGATATTTCCTCTGTTCTCTACTTGTAATGAAATTGTAAACATGTTATTTATAAACGTATTTACAGCTTTTCTACAAATTGTGCACAGACGAATTCTTAAGTGAATGATTCTCACTGGCTGTAACTTGGTAAAGTTACAATATCCTCTTTTTGTTAATGAGCGGTGAGTCACAAAATTATTTAGTCAGTGATATAATTAATTGTAAAGTGCAGCTAGTGCCAGTGTTATACCAATACTATTTTGTGGAAAAATTCCATAATTAATCCATGTAGACTATATGGCAATGTATCCATTAATCAAGTAAGTCCATTTTATTCCTCAGGTACTTAAATGTTTAATACGGCCACGCATGTCCTTGTTGCAGTCTGGTAAAGTTACTGTGTCTCTCTCGCCTTCAATTGCATGCCACAGTTACCTGAAGGATGTTGGTATCTAAGCATTCATATGATCCTTCAGGGAAGTGCTGTAGCTTAAATGTGGAAACTTGGAATGAGAAGGAGAGAAATTTCAGCAAATTGACCTGTTCCTTCTTTAGGTTGTTCTGTACATAGGATGGGAAGGCTATCTGTATCCAGTCAGTGATATTGTAAATATGTCTGTGTCGAAGACTTGATCAATAGTAAGAGGCACTGGTCAAAATCACATGCCTGTCAGAGAAAAGGAGATTTTCTATACATCATCTAACTACATTATGATCCATTGCCAAAAATCTACAAGCTTTTAAAGATATTGGGGGAGAAATTCAGTATCGTCCCCCGTTTGGGGTGCTAACTTTTGAAAGCTAGAAAATTTAGCGCCAGGTGCTAATGATTCCCAGCTTTTTCTAAATTCGGTGTTTGCGCTCCAGGAAGGAAGTGGAGCGTTAAATCAAGCGCTCCACTTCCTTCATGGAGCGCTAAAGGACGGCGGCAGGGCGGTAGTGGTGCAGCGCTGCACGATGTCCCGTGCAGAGCAGCCGCGACCCAAGGCTCCTTCCTTCCCTTAAAAGGGACGGCCATCGCTGCAGGTTCTGCATTGGGACCAGTTAGCTGGTCCCCGACGGCAGCTGCAATCCGTCCCGATCAGCCCCATGCACTCCAGCAGAGTGCCGGACTGATCGATCATAGCCCAGGAGCAATCGAAACATTCACTGTGTCGTTAACATTTTTCTCCTACCCACGCCAACATCAGCTTTTACTTGCGCCTCCGAAGCTGCCGGCCTCCCGAACAACAGGATGCTGCAGGGGACGTAACCGAAGTTTATTTTACTACATGGGGTCAGTCTCCTGTGATGTTTTTCTTGGCACAGCTGTATAACTCGCGCTGATATATTTTTTTTTAATTCACAAAATAAACGTAACTTGAAAATAAAATGTCCTTTTACTCACTATTTTTTAATTCCTGAATGTAGGCTTGCATAAATTCTATTCCAAATAGTTCACGGTCTTCCTCTTCCTCTGAGTTTACACACTGGGGTAGAGTTACTTGTAGCTGAAAGGGGTTGTCCCTCAGATTCACAAACCTTTCAAATACATCAACCATAAGGAAATCCTTTGTAATGCTTTCAGTGATCAGTGAAAGTATGACAATACTCCAACTAAAGTGTACATCTAAGATCTGACAATGCAAATATTCCCCGCTGGGCCCCAATCCAGTATTCTGAGCCATCACGCTGGTCTCCACTTGTCGGGGCTGTCTGGAATGGGTCCAGAACCCAACCCTTCTGACTCAGCGGTGGGAATACTACCACTGAGGCAGTGGTCACTCTGTCTGGACACGAATATCTCGCTGGATTTCCATACAGTATTTAGAAATCATATTCCAGTCTCAGCTCGCTGGGCTGTCTGAAGTGGGTAGCAAACCCTTCATCTTCTGACTCAGGCGGGATTGCTACACTACATCATAGGCTTACTCCACAAAATATGTAGTACATACCCCTAAAAGCTCCACTTGTTTAGTTAAGCAACCACGATCAACAAATGAGGTAAAGAAAGAAAGACTTCGATTTATATAGCGCCTTTCACGACCACCGGATGTCTCAAAGCGCTTTACAGATGATGTACTACTTTTGGAGTGTAGTCACTGTTGTAATGTAGGAAATGTGGCAGCCAATTAAGATAATTGGTATGGGGCAGTATCAAGCTAAAAAGAGAGAGATTACACAAATACAAGGAGAAATGGGAAACCAGCCGGCTGGAAGAGCTATAAAAAGCAACAAAGGGATGCAAAGAAAGTAATAAGTGGTGCAAAAAGGAATACGAAAAACTTGCATGGGACATCAAACCTAACAGTAAAAGTGATATACCGAACAAAAGGTTTTAATAAATATTTTAAGAGCAAGAGTGGTAATTGGCCCATTAGCTGCAAATGCAGGTGAGATTATAATGGACAATAAGAAAATGGCAGACTTCTTAATGAGTATTTTGTATCTGTTTCCACAATGGAGGAAGAGGACAATGTAAAAATTCAAGGGGAGGAATTTAAAATGGTAATGGAGAAAATAATAGGACATAAGATAGACAATTCGCCAGGACCTGATGGGTTCCACTCCAGGGTATTATAAGAAATTGATGAGGAAAATTATCGATGCGATACTCATAATTTTCCACAATTCTCTAGATTCACACATTGTGAATGTCCTTGTGAAGAACTTACTGGCTCGGTTTTCTGTTTCTGCACTCACTAGCCAGCAATTTTCCACCTGTTAAAATGAATAAGCAGAAAACCACTGGTCACTATGTGCACATGGGTTGATTAGTTTCCAGTGCTTGATTACCTCAAATTAATCATTTCTTCCATACAAACTGGGATTTGCTGCAGCTTATTGCTGGTTAGAACTAGAGTGCTGAGATTTGTCATTTTACTGATAGCTTCCGGCAGGTGAGTGATTTCATTCCTCTGTAGCCAAATTGTGTGCAGGTTTTCCATTCTGTCAGAATATAACAGATATGTTTTAGTAAAAAAGTAATAAATACATTTATACTCCTTGCAATTCTGTTTCACAGGGATGTTTTGCAAATTCTTCATCTGTCCTTGGTATTCAGGTTTTTGCTAAATAAATGTTACATTCTCTCTCTACTATTGTTAGATGCCCAATATAATATAGATACATCAATACTGACCAATTACAGAGAGTATTTTGCCTTAATGCTGTCCCCGTCCCCCATCCCCTTTTAGATATCCAAAGCTGTAGCTTTCTGATGGCTCAGCAAGTTTACCTGGTGAGTAGCTGGACCAAACAGACCAGGAAAACTCCAGGTTTGAGTTCTGGTCTCTGCTGAGTTAACTGATCTCAGTCAAGATATTAAAATTAAGCCTCAACAAGTTAGGTACAAGAAAATCAGCCAGATTTGCTGCTCCTGATCACTGTACGATGGCTCCTATTGAACATGCACTTATGTGGACACCAGATGATGCGAGGATGATTCTCTGCTGTGATGCTCCCTGAAGTGGAGTAGCCAACCAGTACTCACTGTCATGACATATATGAAGAAATGCTTATATAACCATTCATATACAGTTGGGGTATGTAGCAGCAAGTGTCCTCGGGCACAAATGAGATGAATGACCGACTAATCTGGCAGGACTGTTTTCCGGGATACAAGATATAGACCCTGTTTTTCCAATAATACCAAGGGATCTTTTACCATCCACCAAAACATGCAGATGGTGCCTCAGATTAACAGAACATTCTACATGTAACACCTCTAGATATACAGTACAGCACTCCAACAGTACAGTCCAACTATGTGCTCAGATACTGGAATGAAGCTTGAACCCACAATCTTCTGACTCCAAGATGAGAGTGCTGCCAACTGAGCCAAACTGACATTCTTGATTGACCACTTAGTCGAGGTTCTACAGGTTGCCTGTCGTGCCCAATCCCTGTGGAACCAAACACCAGCAAGGATTCAATTCATTTAGGATAGTGAAAAAATTCACTAGGGAAAAGAATCCAAAGTTGCAGAGAATTATTCGAACATTTTTTCCCCCATATGTGTTTTAGAATGTTTCTAAATCACTTGTACTTATGTCCTGGAGTGGGGTTTAATCTCAGACATTTACAGCCAGTTGTTACACTTGACCTGCAAATATTTTCAGCAACTTTACAAACAGCTACAATTACTTGGATTTGCTTAGAGCAGTGACCTTAAAGCAACATGTCAAGTTGTGAATTCTGTTAATTTCTGTTATGTCACATCCTCCAGAGCTCTACTGCTGCCCTGTCTCCACTGTCTCTTCAATCCCTGAGCCAATATCTACCACTCCAGTTGAAGTTCCACCCCATGGCTCCCAGTATGGCTGCTTCTGCAAAGAAGCCGTCCACCAATACTCAATAAGCACTGACCATTACACCCAATCTAAAGTTGCTTGCCTTTAACTTACACCCCGGAACTCCCCCCTGCAGGTCTGTCAGCCTGGTCCCAGCAGTCTTGTCTTTTTTTGAGCATGGGAAACTGATTTTTTTCAAAAAACACTTTTCTTTACTCTCAGATAGCACTTTTACCTTTATATGTTGCCTCTCTCCCGCCTGCTTCCCCCTCTGTGGCTTTCCTCCTTCAGCCTTACCAAGTCCCCTTCATCCTCACCTCCCCATTCCCCCAGTATGTCCTCTAAGCCTGTAATTCTGCACTACCACCCATCTCCCTGCACAGGCTACTCCTCTAATCTGCTCGTCCTTCCCCTCTCCCCACCCCTTCATACTTTCCTCCACAGCCTCTTCTGGCCTTCAATATCACAGTCCGCCCTCAACCCTGGTGTAATTATGCCCCTCTGTCCAACTCACTTCACCTGAAAACGACATTTAGTTTTGCCTCCCTATAGGCAACACCACGTGAGATCAACTGGTACTAATGAAACTACACAAAGGTATCTTTAACCATGTTATTGTGAAAATTTGATTTTTACATTTGTTAATGTTTTATTATGTTTCAAATGCCTTTTTTGAACACTGGGTATTTGAGTTTGGAGGAATAGAAAATTGGCAGATGAAAGGATTTTGGAAAAATAATTTGAGCAATTTGATTGGTTCAGTTTCTTTTTATTGGTAGATTTTATTTTATCACTTCTCAGAGTTAGAGTTCTGATGTCTTGCTGTTTTAGGAATATGAAATTGAGCCAATCAACAAAGTATGACTTTAGAGTGTGATGCCAGAATACAACATCTCAACTGTAACAGACATTGTGCATTGACATACCATTTTTAATATATTAAAGATCACCTGTGGTAAAATAAATCCAATGGCTGTGGATAGACACAGTGGACAGCTGCAATCTAAGAATTTACAAAGAAGTTTATCTAGACAGTGCAGTGTTTTTTGATTGTTTCTTAGAATCATAGAATGGTTACAGTACAGAAGGATGCCATTTGGCCCATCGAACCCGTGCAGGCTCTCTGCAAGAACACTTCAGCTAGTCCCATTCCCCTACCCTTTCCCCGTAGCCCTGCAAATTTTTTTTCTTTCAGGTACAAAGTACTTAGCCAAATCCCTTTTGAAAGCCACAATTGAATCTGCCTCCAACACCTTTTCAGGCAGTGCATTCCAGGATCCTAACCATTCGCTACGTAAAAACATTTTCCCTCATGTTGTCTTTGGTTCTTTTGCCAGTCACCTTAAATCTGTGTCCTCTGGTTCTTGACCTTTCCGCCAATAGGAACAGTTTCTCTCTACTCGTGTCTGGACCCCTCATGATTTTGAATACCTCTATCAAATCTCCTCGCAACCTTCTTTGCTCTGAGGAGAATAACCCCAGCGTCTCCTGTATATATCCACATAACTGAAGTCCTTGATCTCTGGAACCATTCTTGGACATCTTTTCTGCACCCTCTCTAAGGCCACATTCTTCCGAAAGTGCATTGCCTAGAATTGGACACACTACTCCAGTCGAGGCCGAACCAGTGTTTTATAAAGGTTCATCATAACTTCCACACTTTTGTACTCTATACCTCTACTTATGAAACCCAAGATCCCGTATGGTTTTTAAAACTGCTTTCTCAATCTGCCCTGCCACCTTCAACGATTTGTGCACATATACCCTCAAGTGTCTCTGTTCATGCACACCTTTTAAAATTGTATCCTTTAGTTTATATTGCCTCCCCTTGTTCTTCCTAACAAAATGTATCACTTCGCATTTTTCTGTGTTAAATTTCATCTGCCATGTGTCTGCTAATTCTACCAGCCTATCTATGTCCTCTTGACATCCTCCTCACTGTTCATTATACTTCCAAGTTTTGAGTCATCTGCAAATTTTGAAATTGCGCCCTTTACATCCAAGTTATTAATATATATGTCAAGAAAAGCAGTGATCCGAGTACCAACCCTTGGGGAACACCACTGTAAATCTTCCTCCAATCTGAAAAACAACCATTCACCACTACTCTTTCCTGTCATTTAGCCAATTTCGTATACATGCCGCAAGTGTCCCAATTTCTTGCAAAATATATAGCATTTTCTTTGTGCAATGCAGCTGCATTAATAACTATATTTGGTCATCATTTTCTATGGCAGGACATCCGACCGCTTTTAGGTTAATTTTTTGTGCAGTCATTTGTTAAAAGTGCGAGCTGATAATGGAGTAGTGCGGGAAATGGTATCTGGGACCTGAGTGGACAGGGAAAGCAACTGAGTATCTCCTTACCAATTTGATTGAAAGATTGCAAAATTAACAGCACCAGTACTGAGAAGGAAGTGTAAATGAGAGTGGATGAATTCAATGTCAAATCAGTTGTAGAAAGAGAAATAAAGGAAGGGAAAGAAATATTTTAAAATGTCACATTTCTGATATCTCTGACAGCATTTAAAACCTGAAGGAATGAGACTCCACACTTGTAATAGTTAATTTCCAGTGTCAGAGATGTTGACTGACAGTAATTAACATTTATCATGTTAATACAGGGGGAACAACTAGACTTTTTCAGCAAATAATAAATATAAAAATTGCTCTCATGTTCTACATATATTTATTAGATGGAGATATAATTTAGTATGTGTTTATATACTTGCATATACGATTCCTTGTAATGGTCCTTATAATATTCAAAATGATCTGCAGATATAATTCTGTGTATTAATGGACCGAGAGTGTTCAGGGGTGTAAATTTGTGGCAATGTTACAGTAACACTTTAAAACAATAAATGTTTCTAAAACGTAGGATTCACCATGGAAGAAATGAGACCGGGTATAGTAAGAATTGGATGTTTGTAGCTTGGCTTTGTACCTCTCCACATTGAAGGTAAAAATAATTCACTGTTTTCTTTTTATTTTCAATAGAGATCAAAGAAATAAAATCTGAGATGGGGGATGATGAACTACATGCAATAAAACAACAAAAAGTGAATGTTAGCTTACATAATGTGAACATGAGCCATAACATCAGTTAGAACATTATCCCATCTTGGTTACATTTTTTTTGATTACATTTATAATTAAATATGTTTGATGCATCTTAAGAAAGCACATTCTCCAGCATCCACTTGGTTGTGTGTTGACCTTAGCAGCTAAAAAATATAAAGAGTATGTACAGTTTTTGTTAAGATTTTATCAGGTCCTTTATGAAAGGTGTGTGCATGTATTCAGCACTCAAAGGATGATGTAAGAAATCAAAGACATTAAAAAAATGAATGATAATCATTTTTAGTAACACAGTATCGGTAGAAATGGCTGAAGGAAATGCAATATTATAACATTTTTAAAAGATTGTAATAATGCAGGTCTTGGGAGATTTTAATTTCAAATCTTTGTAAGAGCAGGAAATAAAGAAACTGGATTATATTAAAATCCTGTTTGTTACCTGGTTACATCATCCGGCAGCTCCTGTAGTTTGTTGCTGCCCATATCTAACCATTCCAGTGCGGGCATGTTCAGAACAGCCGAGGGGATGGTGGTGAAACAGTTCATGGACAGGTCGAGGTGGTAGAGCCTCTGCAGATGGGACAGCTAAAGAAGTGAAGGTCATTTGCAATTAAACATGTTCAATTCTCCACCATAGATATTAAATAATTGTTTTCAAATATTTATTCCCAGGATGTGATCAACACTGGCATATTGCCTATCCATAAGTGTCCTAAGGTCATTAAGAGTCAGCATAAACCACATAGTGTGGAATAAAAGTTACATGGAAGCTAAAATGGGTAGGAGTGGCAGGTTCCCGTCTCTGATACACATCATTGGACCAACTAGATTCAGTAGTTTTCATGGTCATTTTCTGGTGCTGTTGATTTTTTAATTCAATTATCATAAACTTCCAATGGAGTGATTTGAACTCACGATCTGAATTGCTAGTGCAGTACCATATGCAGTACTAGGCGACTATACCCCGCTGTGGGTTACGGGATTTTACTTAAAATATTTACATTTGCACACAAATTTTAAAATATTTTGTAAAATAGTAACTGTCTTTAGCCATCGGCGTTTATATAGATGTGTCTCTCTTTAAATACTTCATAAAGGGGCTTATAACCAAATGACCAAACAGAAATGGTGAGCACAGGAGGAATGTGATTGAACCACAGTCCCAGAGATACATTTGGAGGGCGGAGGAGAAAGCAGAAACAAGCTAGATAATTGTCCTGAGATTAGTGCTGTAAAAGTGTCCTTGCATTGAATAAAATTAATTTAAAGATGCACTTACTCTTCGATGGAATTCTCCAATCGCTCTCTAATGGCCTCATTCACACTGGCACCTCCAAAACAAAATAGTAGCTCATGGTGATTCCTCCAATCGCTGGGACCGGGACCGGGACCCAGTTATTTTTTTAAAATTTAAAATCATTTGTTAATTATTCCAAGGAAGATGTAAAATTGGTGATATTTCCCCTCTTCCTGGCCATGCTAAACTTTCCCTTGTGGAGTCTGAACTGCAGCAGATAGTGTTTTGACCATAGTCTAAGTACCAGGTCTGAATCCAGCAAGTGCTTGAGATAAACCGTCAAGTTTGGAGCTCGACTCCATCTGTCAACCATTCAGTTTATCATTATCATAGGCAGTCCCTCTGTTATATATGTAAACTTGTATTTACCCTGTACAGCTACCAGAGGGTTCATCCCCTGGAGTCCCAAGGGCTCCCATAATCCCTTGGGAGCACAGTTATTTAAGGAGGCCTCGCAGGTTGGAGAGGCACACTGGAGACCTGCAATAAAAGGTCACACTTTACTTTGAGCTCAGTGTTCAGACTGACTCTCCATACATAACAACTGGCGACGAGATACAGATAGCGAACCCAAAGATGCAGAGAACAGTGGGCATCCTGGAGAAATTCTCGGAGGGAGATGATTGAGAAACTTTTGTGGAGCGACTCAACCAATACTTCGTGGCCAACGAGCCAGCTGGGGAAGAGAACGCTGCCAAACGAAGGGCGATCCTCCTCACCGTCTGTGGGGCACCAATGTATGGCCTCATGAAGAATCTGCTCACTCCAGCGAAACCCACAGAGAAATCGTACGATGATTTGTGCATACTGGTCCGAGAGCATTTGAACCCGAAGAAAAGCGTTCTGATGGCGAGGTACCGGTTCTACACCTACAAAAGGTCTGAAGGCCAAGAAGTGGCGAGTTGTGGCACTGAGCTATAAGACGCCTTGCAGAACATTACGAATTTGGAGCACGTGCTCAGAGACTTTTTCGTGCTTGGCATTGGCCACGAAACCGTACTTCCCAAATTTTTGACTGTAGAGACTGCAACCTTGAGTACGGCTATAGCGATAGCCCAGGCGTTCATTGCCACCAGTGACAATACTAAGCAAATCTCTCAGCACACAAGTGCTGCTACAAGTACTGTGAACAAAGTGATGTTTTCGAATCGTAACGTATATGCCTGCAGCTGCACATCCGCAGATATCGGAGTCCACCATCAAGGGTGATGAATGCAAGGCCATTAACACCTTGTTGCCGCTGCGGGGGGGGGGGGGGGATCATCGTTTCCATTCATACCGATTCAAAGGGTACGTTTGCAAGGGCTGTGGAACAATGGGACACCTCCAACGTATGTGCAGGCGAGCTGCAAATCCTGCTAAATCTGCAAACCACCATGTTGCAGAGAAGGACAGACCCACGGAGGATCACGACAAACTAGAGCCTCGGACCGAGGAGGTAGAGGTACTTGGGGTGCACACATTCACCATGAATTGTCCCTGATAATGCTGAATGTTGAAGTCAATGGACTCCCGGTGTCAATGGATCTGGACACGGGCGCGAACCGGTCCATCATGGGCAAAAAGACCTCAAGGCCAATTTTAACGCCAGTTCGCACGAAACTAAGAACTTATATAAAAGAACTGATTCCCGTAATCGGCAGAGTTACTGTAAAGGTTTCCTACGACGGAGCGGTGCACAAGCTACCACTCTGGGTGCTACTGGGTGCTCGGCAGGAGCTGGCTGGGAAAGATATGCTGGAACTGGGGCGACGTCCGAGCGCTTATTGCCCGCTGACGACATTTCGTGTGCCCAGGTCTTAAACAAATTTCCTTCGCTGTTCGAACCAGACATCGTAAAATTCCAGGAGCAAAAGTGCAGATCCACCTAATTCCGGGGGCGCGACCCATCCATCACAAGGCAAGAGCAGTACCATACATGATGAGAGAAAGGGTAGAGATCAAGCTAGACCGGCTGCAAAGAGAGGGCATCATTTCACCGATTGAGTTCAATGAGTGGGCCAGTCCTATTGTCCCAGTCCTCAAGGGAGATGGCATCGTCAGAATCTGTGGCAATTACAAAGTAATTATCAATAATTTCTCCCTGCAGGACCAATATCCACTACCAAAGGCAGACGACCTCTTTGCAACACTGGCAGGAGGAAAGATGTTCACGAAGCTGGAGCTGACTTCAGCCTACATGATGTAAGAACTGGAAGAATCATCGAAGGCCCTCACCTGCATCAACACGCACAAAGGTCTTTTTATTTATGACAGATGCTGGTTTGAAATTCGATCAGTGACGGTGATATTCCAGAGAAACACGGAAAGCTTACTGAAGTCAGTCCTGCACACCGTGGTCTTCCAGGACGACATCTTGGTCACAGGTCGGAACACAGTCGAGTATCTGCAGAACCTGGAGGAGGTTCTTAGTCGACTCAACCGCGTGGGGTCAGGATAACGTGCTCGAAGTGCGTTTTCCTAGCGCCTGAAGTGGAGTTCTTGGGAAAGAAGATTGCGGCAGACGGCATCAGGCCCACCAACGCGAAGACGGAGGCAATCAAGAATGCACCGACGCCACAGAACGTGACGGAGCTGCGGTCATTTCTAGGACTCCTGAACTACTTTGGTAACTTCTTACCGGGTCTCAGCACGCTGTTAGAACCACGGCATGTCTTACTATGAAAAGGGGACAAATGGGTTTGGGGAAAAAGCCAAGAAAATGCCTTTGTTAAAGCGAAAAAATTGTTATGCTCAAAAAAATTGCTTGTGTTGTATGATCCATGTTTGGTACTAGCATGTGATGCGCCGTCATATGGCGTCGGGTGTGTATTGCAACAAGCTAATGATTTCGGGAAACTGGAAACGGTTGCTTATGCATCCAGGAGTCTGTCTAAGGCTGAGAGAGCCTACAGCATGATTGAGAAAGAAGCGCTAGCGTATGTCTATGGGGTAAAGAAAATGCATCAATACCTGTTTGGGCTAAAATTCGAATTGGAAACTGACTGTAAGCCACTAATATGCCTGTTTTCCGAAAGTAAAGGGATAAACACCAACACATCGGCCTGCATCCAGAGATGGGCGCTCACATTGTCCGCATACAACTACGCCATCCGCCACAGGCCAGGCACAGAAAACTGCGCCGATGCTCTCAGTAGGCTGCCATTGCCCACCACGGGGTTGGAAATGGCACAGCCTGCAGATTTAGCCATGGTTATGGAAGCATTTGAGTGTGAGCAATCATAGAAACATAGAAACATAGAAAATAGGTGCAGGAGCAGGCCATTCAGCCCTTCTAGCCTGCACCGCCATTCAACGAGTTCATGGCTGAACATGAAACTTCAGTACCCACTTCCTGCTTTCACGCCATACCCCTTGATCCCCCGAGTAGTAAGGACTTCATCTAACTCCCTTTTGAATATATTTAGTGAATTGGCCTGAACTACTTCCTGTGGTAGAGAATTCCACAGGTTCACCACTCTCTGGGTGAAGAAGTTTCTCCTTATCTCGGTCCTAAATGGCTTACCCCTTATCCTTAGACTGTGACCCCTGGTTCTGGACTTCCCCAACATTGGGAACATTCTTCCTGCATCCAACCTGTCCAAACCCGTCAGAATTTTAAACGTTTCTATGAGGTCCCCTCTCACTCTTCTGAACTCCAGTGAATACAAGCCCAGTTGATTCAGTCTTTCTTGATAGGTCAGTCCCACCATCCCGGGAATCAGTCTGGTGAATCTTCGCTGCACTCCCTCAACAGCAAGTATGTCCTTCCTCAAGTTAGGAGACCAAAACTGTACACAATCACCCGTCACTGCCTGGCAGATCAAAACCTGGATGAGCCAGGAGCCCTTATTATCCCTAGTCAAAAGCTGTGTGCTTCACGGGAACTGGTCCAGTGTCCCAGTGGAAATGCAGGAAGAGATAAAGCCGTTCCAGCGGCGCAAAGATGAAATGTCTATACTGGCAGACTGCCTTCTGTGAGGCAATCGAGTAGTGGTTCCCAAGAAGGGCAGAGACACCTTCATCAATGACCTCCACAGTACCCACCCAGGTATCGTAATGATGAAAGTGATAGCCAGATCCCACGTGTGGTGGCCCGGTATCGATGCGAAATGCGTGTCCTGCATTCACAGATATAATACATGCTCGCAGTTAAGCAATGTACCCAGGGAGGCGCCACTAAGTTTATGGTCTTGGCCCTCCAAACCGTGGTGTAGGGTACACATCGACTATGCAGGCCCGTTGTTGGGTAAAATGTTCTTTGTGGTTGTAGAGGCGTACTCCAAGTGGATTTGAATGTGAGATAATGTCGGCTATTGCCACTCATGGCCTACCCGATATCCTGGTGAATGACAATGGGTCATGTTTTACCAGTGCTGAGTTCAAAGAATTCATGACCTGTAACGGGATCAAACATGTCACATCTGCCCTGTTTAAACCAGCATCCAATGGTCTGGCAGAGAGAGCAGTGCAAACCATCAAGCAAGGCTTGAAGAGGGTAACTGAAGGCTCACTGCAGACTCGCCTATCCCAAGTCCTGCTTAGCTACCGCACGAGACCCCACTCGCTCACTGGGATCCCACCTGCTGAACTGCTCATGAAAAGAGCACTTAAGACAAGGCTCTCGTTAGTTCACCCTGATCTACATGAACAGGTAGCGAGCAGGCGGCTTCAACAAAGTACATACCATGATAGCGCAAATGTGTCACGCGAGATTGAAATCAATGATCCTGTATTGAATTATGGGCAAGGTTCCAAGTGGCTTCCCGGCACTGTGGTGGCCAAAGAGGGGAGCAGGATGTTTCGGGTCAAACTTTCTAATGGACTCATTCACCGGAAACACTTGGACCAAATCAAACTCAGATTTACGGACTATCCTGAGCAACCCACCTTGAACCCTACCTTCTTTGACCCCCCCCCCCCCAACATACACACCAGTGGCAACTGGCACCACGGTTGGCCACGAAGCTGAACCCATTATCCACAGCAGCCCAGCAGGATCCACCACACCAGGCAGCCTAGTAAGGCCAGCTGCACAGCAGCCCAGCGAGGGCCCAACAAATGATTCAACAATACCAGCTTTCACACCGCGACGATCAACCAGGGCAAGAAGGGCCCCAGATTGACTCACATTGTAAATAGTTACACTATTGACTTTGGAGGGGTGGGGGGAGAGGTGGAGTGTTGTTATATATGTAAACTTGTATTTACTCTGTACAGCCACCAGAGGGCTCATCCCCTGGAGTCCCAAGGGATCCCATAATCCCTATGGAGCACAGGTATTTAAGGAGGCCTCACAGGTTGGAGATGCACTCTGGAGACCTGCAATAAAAGACTACGGTCACACTTTACTTTGAGCGCTCAGTGTTCAGTCTGACTCTTTCATTATACATAACACCCTCGAAATCAAGGAAGATTTGCTTCCACTCAAAGTGAGTTCTCAAGTGACTGTACAGTCCAATATAGGAATTACAGTCTCTGTCACAAGTGGGACAGTGGTTGAAGGAAAGGGTGGGTGGGGAGTCTGGTTTGCCGCACGCTTCTTCCGCTGTCTGCGCTTGGTTTCTGCATGCTCTCGGCGACGAGACTCGAGGTGCTCAATACCCTCCCAGATGCTCTTCCTCCACTTAGGGCGGTCTGGCCAGGAATTCCCAGGTGCCAGTGGGGGATGTTGCACTTTATCAAGGAAACTTTGAGAGTGTCCTTGAAACTGTTTATACACATAATTGTGAAGTGGGAACCAGGTGAGAGTGCACCAACCTGTTCCTCAGACAAGGAGAGATATCTATTCCAGTTTGGCAGTCTGAAAGTTGCCGAGCCTTCCAAAACGATGCTGACTTTTACATTGCGGGAAATTATTCTCCACATATTTAAAGCAAAACACTGCAGATGCTAGAAATCTGAAATAAAAATAGAAAATGCTGGATGCACTCAGCAGGTCAGGCAGCATCTGTGGAGAGGAAAGTAGGGATAACGTTTCTGGTCGATCCAACCCTACCATCTTTTCTTCACAGATGCTGCCTGGCCGACTGACTGTTTCCAGCATTTTCCGTTTGTATTCGATATATTTTAGGCCAATTTTATCCAAATATGCCAGTCCAGACTAGTATATACAATACTTAATTTATCATTTATACGGGCTGGTCAGGCGATAGCTATGTGTATGCATGCTCACTTGTATATGCGGTATTCTCTTCCCAGAGGTTACATTTCAAATATGTTGAGAGCCCATTTGGGAATTGCGCACACTTGGAACATTTAAATCAACATTCTAAAGTGCCCAGGACATTCAACGAACACCGGTTCAACATTGCACTGGATATATGCTGCATGCACTGTCAAAGCCTCGAGATGTGAGACTGCCTCCTCCAAGGATGTCACTTTACAGTGATGCTAAAGTTACAGTGTAACAGCACTCAATTATATTTTTCATCATAGGTCTTAGACCTTGAACACATATCCCAGTTGTCCACGATCTAAAGCTGACACTACGCTTTCCAGCAACGAAAGGTACAAAGACCTTTATACTGCCTCATATGAATGTGTGTTTAAACAACGTGGAGAATTCTCGAATTATTTTTTCCCAGTGACAAGAAGCTGGATAAAATAATATACACATGCCTGTTCAGGTAAATCACAGAGATCCCTGTTTACAGCTAGATCAAGTTTCTCCAGATTTTCGCAGCCACCGAGCTCCGCAGGCACTTCCCGCAGTCTGTTGTAACTGACGTAGAGCTCCCGCAGTTTGGTCAGTTGTCCTGCAGGGGGGCGAAAGGTGAAGGTCTGAGGCTCACTGTCCGCTGCAAGCATTAATCTTTATTATTTTATCGTTAAGCAACAGAACATTGCTCAAGTTATTTGTTCAGATTCCACAACTGAGCATTTATTTTCTTGCAAAAGCAAAATACTGCGGATGCTGGAATCTGAAATAAAAACAGTGAATGCTGGAAATCTCAGCAGGTCAGGCAGCATCTGTGGAGAAAAAAAAGTGTTAACATTTTGGGTCAACGACCCTTCGTCAGAACTGCCGAATGTTCGAAAAGAGTACATTCTTAAGCACTGAAAGGGGAAGGGGAAGAAAGAACAAAAGGGGACTTCTGTGATAGGGTGGAAGATTAGAGAGACAAATGGGATGATGGGCCGAATTAAAATGGTAATGTTGGAAGTTAGAAAAAGGTTCATCTGGATAGGGTGTGAATGGCATTGTAATGGCCAGCTGCCATTGTAGACGAAGAGAAATAAAAAGGATGTGTCTATTTGTACTAACTGAAATGCAGCCGTTTCTCTGATTGACTCTCCAGACCTATTGCTGATTGGTCGCCTTGGAGGGTAAGCCAAAGTCTGAAGTTCCTCTGGAATGTGTAACTGGAAGTGCCCAGCCCAAGTTCTGAGTGAATTTCCAATTTGTAATTCGATCCATTTTGACTTCAGAAGCCACAGAGGATAGATCTCCCTAAAAGTCACTAAGTTCCAGCCTAAATCCATTACCCCAGTGTAAATGCATCCCTCCCCCAGCTGAAGACCTTACCCCAGCACGTGTGCTGCCTCCCACAGCCCAAGTCCATAACCCCAGCGTAAGTGCATCTCTCCACCAGCTGAAGACCTCAACCCCAGCAATCCCTCCGCCAGATGAAGACCCTTACCTTACACCACCTCGCCCCCATAGATGGGGCATTGTGTGCGGATTGTTAACATGTATACTGAAGTGAATAGTGACAGTGTCGTGACTTCTGGATTTCATTCACCCCAACAATGTCCCTTGTAATACACACACCGAGCTTTCGCGCACCAGGGGATAAGAAGAACGTGATCCATCTTCTCTGAGTTCCCTCTCTCTCCTCCGATCCCCCGCACCCCCCCCCCAGACTTCCTCTCTTCCCCCGCCCAAGCGCTCTCTCTCTCTCCCCCCCCCACACAACCTCTCTCTCTCTTTGCCACCCCACCCCAAGCTCAGAGTTCGACGTGGAGGCTCGGGACTTGGCTCAGTGCCCGGCTCAGTGCCCGCAGCCCACTCTGTGTTCGGCTGCTCAGTGGAGGCAACATGGTATTGGACGCATGCGCAGAAAAGGGTTAGTAGGAATTGCGCTGGGGGGAGGGGGGCGTGGAGTCGGTGATATTTGTCCTAACTCTCGCTTCTGCCCATGTGTCGGGAGACGCAATCGCAGAAGGGAGACTTAGTACAAATAGTTACTCCGAAAAAAAAGAGCAGAAAAAAAAACATAAGATGGGGGAAAGGGAAAGGGAGCCAAAGATGGCCAGAGGTTATGCTCTGAAATTGTTGAACTCTGAGTCCAGAAAGCTGTAAAGTGCCTAAACGAAAGATGAGTTGCTGTTCCTCGAGCTTAATTAGATCAGTGGAGGAGTGCGAGGATGGAAATATCAGAGTGGGAGTGGAGAATTAAAGTGACAGGCGACTGGAAGCTCAGGATCACACTTATGGACTGAACAGAGGTGTTCAGCAAAGCGGTCATCCAATCTACGCTTGGTCTCCCCAAAGTCGAGACCACCACATTGTGAGCAGCGAATACAGTATACTAAATTGAAAGAAGTACAAGTAAATTGCTGTTTCACCTGGAAGGAGTATTTGAGGCCCTGGATAGTGGGAAGGGAGGAGGTAAAAGGGCAAGTGTCGCATCTCCTGCGCTTGCACGGAAAGGGATGTGGTGCTGGGGGTGTCTGCGGAATGGACCAGGGTATCGCAGAGGAAGCGGTCCCTTCAGAATGCTGAGAGGGGAGGGAAGGGGAAGATGTGATTGATGGTGGGATTACGCTGGAGGTGGCGGAAATGGCGGAGGATGGTGGGGTGAAAGGTGAGGACAAGGGGAATCCTGTCGTGGTTCTGAGAGGGAGGGGAAGGGGTGAGGGTAGAGGTGCGGGAAATAGAACGGATATGGTCGAGGGCCATGTTAACCACGGTGGAGGGGAATCCTCGGTTGAGGAAAAGGGAAGACATATCAGAAGTACTAGTGTGAAAGGTGGCATTGTCAGAGCAGATGTGATGGAGACGGAGAAACTGGGAGAATGGAATGGAGTCCTTACAGGATGGGGGTGGGAGGAAGTGTAGTCCAGGTAGCTATGGGAGTCAGTGGGCTTATAGTGGATACTGGTCGAAAGTCTATCCCCAGAAATGGAGACAGAGAAGTCGAGGAAGGGAAGGGAAGAGTTGGAGATGGACCATGTAAAAGTGAGGGAAGGGTAGAAACTGGATGCAAAGTGAATGAAATTTTCAAGTTCAGGATGAGAGCAGGAAACGGCACCGATACAGTCATCAATGTGCCGGAAAAGGCAGGCATAGCTGGGACCCATGCAGGTTCTCATAGCAACACCTTTAATTTGGAGGAAGTGAGTGGAATTAAAGGAGAAGTTGTTCAATGTGAGAACAAGTTCAGCCAGGCAGAGGAGCGTGGTAGTGGATGGGGACTGGTTGGGCCTCTGCTCGAGGAAGAAGCGGAGCGCCCTCGGGCCATCCTGGTGGGGGATGGAAGTGTAGAGGGATTGGACATCTGTGGTGAAAAGGAGACGGGGCCGGGAAATTGGAAACTGTTAAAGTGAGGGAGGGCATCGGAGGAGTCACGGATGCAGGTGGGAAGACAGTGGACAAGGGGAGAAAAAAAAAGAGTCAAGATAGGAAGAAATAAATTATGTGGAGCAAGAACAGGTTGAAACAATGGGTCTACCGGGGTAATCCTGTTTGTGGATCTTTGGTAGGAGGTAGAAACGGGCTATGCGAGGTTGGGGAACTGTGAGGTTGGTGGCTGTGGAGGAAAGATCTCCAGAGGAGAGGAGGTCAGTGACGGTCTGGGAAATGATGGCTTGATGTTCAGTGCTGGGGTCATGATCCAGGGGGAGGTAGGAGGAGGTGTCAGAGAGTTGCCGATCAGCCTCTGCAAGATAGAGGTCGGTTTGTCAAATAACAACAGCGCCACCCTTATCAGCAGGTTTAATGACAAGATTGGGGTTGGATCTGAGCGAGCGGAGTGATGCAAGTTCAGAGGGAGGTAGGCTGGAGTGAGTGAGGGGAGCAGAGAAATTGAGACGGCCAATGTCCCATCGGCAGTTGGCAATGAAAAGATCTAGAAAGGGTAAGAGGCCAGAGGGAGGGATTTAGGTAAACCGAGAATTCTGAGAGCATGAGAAAGGGTCAGCTGTGCAGGGGGAAGACTCCTGGCCGAAGAAATGTGCACAGAGGCAAAGGTGGTGTGACACATAAATTGCTGCAAGGTCCCATCCATAAAATCTCACACGATTCTATAATGTAAAAAAATATATATTCTTCAAAAAATTGTGGTTTGCAAGTAAATAAAAAGGACTTACATTTATATAGCGCCTCTTTATATTGCTCTTGCAGAGAGCTGGCATGGACTCGATGGGCCAAATGGTCTCCTTCTGTGCTGTACGATAATGGGACTAAAGGCAGATAAATCCCCTGGACCTGATGGCTTGCATCTAGAGTCTTAAGAGAAGTAGCGGCAGGGATTGTGGATGCATTAGTTGTAATTTACCAAAATTCCCTGGATTCTGAGGAGGTCCCAGCAGATTGGAAAACTGCAAATGTAACGCCCCTATTTAAAAAAGGAGGCAGACAAAAAGCAGGAAACTATAGACCAGTTAGCCTAACATCTGTGGTTGGGAAAATGTTGAAGTCCATTATTAAAGAAACAGTAGCAGGACATTTGGAAAACCAAAATTCGGTCAGGCAGAGTCAGCATGGATTTATGAAGGGGAAGTCATGTTTGACAAATTTGCTGGAGTTCTTTGAGGATGTAACGAACAGGGTGGATAAAGGGGAACCAGTGGATGTGGTGTATTTGGACTTCCAGAAGGCATTTGACAAGGTGCCACATAAAAGGTTACTGAACAAGATAAAAGTTCACGGGTTTGGGGGTAATATATCAGCATGGATAGAGGATTGGCTAACTAACAGAGAAGAGAGAGTCAGGATAAATGGTTCATTCTCTGGTTGGCAACCAGTAACCAGTGGGTGCTGCAGGGATCAGTGCTGGGACCCCAACTATTTACAATCTATATTAACAACTTGGAGGAAAAAACTAAGTGTAACGTAGCCAAGTTTGCTGACGATACAAAGATGGGAGGAAAAGCAATGTGAGGGGACACAAAAAATCTGCAAAAGGACACAGACAGGCTAAGTGAGTGGGCAAAAATTTGTCAGATGGAGTATAATGTTGGAAAGTATGAGATCATGCACTTTGGCAGAAAAAAATCAAAGAGCAAGTTATTATTTGAATGGAGAAAGATTGCAAAGTGCCGCAGTACAGCGGGACCTGGGGGTACTTGTGCATGAAACACAAAAGGATAGTATGCAGGTACAGCAAGTGATCAGGAAGCCCAATGGAATCTTGGCCTTTATTGCAAAGGGGATGGAGTATTAAAGCAGGGAAGTCTTACTACAGCTATATAAGGTATTGGTGAGGCCACCTGGAATACTGCATGCAGTTTTGGTTTCCATATTTACGAAGGGATATACTTGCTTTGGAGGCAGTTCAGAGAAGGTTCACTAGGTTGATTCCGGGGATGAGGGGTTGACGTATGAGGAAAGGTTGAGTAGGTTGGGCCTCTACTCATTGGAATTCAGAAGAATGAGAGGTGATCTTATCGAAACGTATAACATTATAAGGGAGCTTGACAGGGTGGATGCAGAGAGGATGTTTCCACTGATGGGGAGACTAGAACTAGGGGACACAATCTTAGAATAAGGAGCCGCCCATTTAAAACAGAGATGAGGAGAAATTTCTTCTCTCAGAGGGTTGTAAATCTGTGGAATTCGCTGCCTCAGAGAGCTGTGGAAGCTGGAACATTAAATAAATTTAAGACAGAAATAGACAGTTTCTTAAACGATAAGAGTTTATGGGGAGCAGGCGGGGAAGTGGAGCTGAGTCCATGATCAGATCAGCCATGATCTTATTGAATGGCGGAGCAAGCTTGAGGGGCCGTATGGCCTACTCCTGTTCCTATTTCTTATGTTCTTACGTAACCATTCTGTGATTCTATATCATCACCTCTGGACATCCCAAAGCGATTTACAGCCAATGAAGTAATTTTGAAGTGTAGTCACTGTTATAATTTTGGAAAATGTTAGCACCACTCCCATTGTATTCAGAAATGGACTCTTTGGATATAAGGCACAGAAACATGCCATTCGGTCCAACCAGTCCATGTTGGTGTTTATGCTCAACTCGAGCCTCCTCCTGTCTTTCCTCACCTAAATCTATCAGTATAACCCTCTATTCCCTTCTCCCTCATATGCTTGTCTAGCCTCCCCTTAAATGCATCTATACTATTCGCTTCAACCACTCCCTGTGGTAGCGAGTTCCACATTCTCACCACTCTTTGGGTAAAGAATTTACTTCTGAATTCCCTATTGGATTTCTTGGTGACTATCTTATATTGATGGCCTCTAGTTATACCCTTCCCCACATTCTCTCTGTATCCACTCTATCAAAACCTTTCATAATTTTAAAGACCTTTATTGCATCACCCCTCAGCCTTTTTTCCAAGAGAAAAAAGACCCAGCCTGTGCATCCTTTCCTTCGCATTTCTGGTATCATCCTTGTAAATCTTCTCTGCACTCTTTCCAGTGCCTCTATATTTTGATTTGGCCCAGCAATGTAATTATGTTCAGATTTGTCCAATATGGTTCAATCAATTTATTGGCAAAATGATTCAAATAGCTGTAACTGTTCCCTGCTCTGTCTCGCTGAGGTAGTTAGGACCCATTAAGTCACGTTACTCATATTTACTACTTTTAATGATGAGTAGAAGTGGTCTCCTTAAACAGCTCAGTGTAGCATTAAATGTCAATACCTTTGTTTTCCAGAAATCCTATGTACACTGTACGATAGTGTCAAAAGCATTAACATATTGTCATGAAAGTACTGTACAACAGTGCCATAGAACTATAGCAAATAAGAACCTGCACTCTAGGGAAAATATTATGTTGCAGTCTGTACTGAACGAACTAATCTTAGTTGGGTTGGGCTGTCATCGCCATGGCTAACAATGGAAGAGGGGAGAATTAAAAATCAGTGTTAGGGAGTGTATGTGGAAGTTGAATAAGTAGCAGCACCAGACCTGGCTAGAATACCTCCACAGTTTAATAACCTGCCAACACTCACTGAGTACTTCACACTATCACTTGGATGAGGTAGCGAGGAGCAGCTAGCACTTGTGCTGCACCCCGTCCAGAGTACAGTGCCTTTCGGACTGGGGAGGGAGAAAATTGGGAGGGAGAATATTTTAATGTAAAATGGATTCAGTATGTTGAGCATATCTCAAAAACTGTAAATTGATGTGTAGTCTCATAAAGGAAGAACTAACTACTGTATCAATGAATAAAGCCAGCTCTGGCACCTGTACAATGGATAACAGCTGTCGGTCATCAAGGCCAAACTCTCAGCATTAGCCTGAATTCCTCTGTCTGCCTGTGACTGCAATCTGTAGATAAACGTGGCCCGCTCTGGGGTCTGCCGAGAGTGTGAGAAAGCCTGAAAGGAGACAAGGTCACCTGATCCATCAAATGGGTCTTTTTACAGTCTGCTAAATCTCTAACCTGGGCAAAATGGTAAATTAAAGTGGCATCAGCTTCGTACAAAGGGGTTTGACGAACAAATAGTTCTGTTTATGTACTGGTTAATTCAGAGACCATGGTCCAGAACTTAAAGAAGGGTAACTTTGAAGGTATGAAGCGTGAATTGGCTAGGATAGATTGGCGAATGATACTTAAGGGGTTGACAGTGAATGGGCAATGGCAGACATTTAGAGACCGCATGGATGAACTACAACAATTGTACATCCCTGTCTGGCGTAAAAATAAAAAAGGGAAGGTGGCTCAACTGTGGCTATCAAGGGAAATCAAGGATAGTATTAAACCAAGGAAGTGGCATACAAATTGGCCAGAAATAGCAGTGAACCCAGGGACTGTGAGAAATTTAGAACTCAGCAGAGGAGGACAAAGGGTTTGATTAGGGCAGGGAAAATAGAGTACGAGAGGAAGCTTGCAGGGAACATTAAGATGGACTGCAAAAGCTTCGATAGATATGTAAAGAGGAAAAGGTCCCCTGCAGTCAGAATCAGGGGAAGTGATAACGGGGAACAAAGAAACGGCAGACCAATTGAACAAGTACTTTGGTTCGGTATTCACTAAGGAGGACACAAACAACCTTCCGGATATAAAAGGGGTCAGAGGGTCTAGTAAGAAGGAGGAACTGAGGGAAATCCTTATTAGTCGGGAAATTGTGTTGGGATTGAAGGCCGATAAATGCCCAGGGCCTGATGGACTGCATCCCAGAGTACGTAAGGAGGTGGCCTTGGAAATAGCGGATGCACTGACAGTCATTTTCCAACATTCCATAGACTCTGGATCAGTTTCTATGGAGTGGAGGGTAGCCAATGTAACCCCACTTTTTAAAAAAGGAGGGAGAGAGAAAACAGGGAATTATAGACCGGTCAGCCTGACATCAGTAGTGGGTAAAATGATGGAATCAATTATTAAGGATGTCATAGCAGCGCATTTGGAAAGAGGTGACATGATAGGTCCAAGTCAGCATGGATTTGTGAAAGGAAAATCATGCTTGACACAGCTTCTGGAATTTTTTGAGGATGTTTCCAGTAGAGTGAACAAGGGAGAACCAGTTGATGTGGTGTATTTGGACATCAGAAGGCTTTCGACAAGGTCCCACACAAGAGATTAATGTGCAAAGTTAAAGCATATGGGATTGGGGGTAGTGTGCTGACGTGGATTGAGAACTGGTTGGCAGACAGGAAGCAAAGAGTAGGAGTAAATGGGTACTTTTCAGAATGGCAAGCAGTGACTAGTGGGGTACCGCAAGGTTCTGTGCTGGGGCCCCAGCTGTTTACATTGTACATTAATGATTTAGATGAGGGGATTAAATGTAGTATCTCCAAATTTGAGGATGACACTAAGTTGAGCTGCGAGGAGGATGCTATGAGGCTGCAGAGTGACTTGGATAGGTTAGGTGAGTGGGCAAATGCATGGCAGATGAAGTATAATGTGGATAAATGTGAGGTTATCCACTTTGGTGGTAAAAACAGAGAGACAGACTATTATCTGAATGGTGACAGATTAGGAAAAGGGGAGGTGCAACGAGACCTGGGTGTCATGGTATATCAGTCATTGAAGGTTGGTATGCAGGTACAGCAGGCGGTTAAGAAAGCAAATGCATGTTGGCCTTCATAGCGCAGGGATGAGTACAGGGGCAGGGAGGTGTTACTACAGTTGCACAGGGCATTGGTGAGGCCACACCTGGAGTATTGTGTACAGTTTTGATCTACTAACTTGAGGAAGGACATTCTTGCTATTGAGGGAGTGCAGCGAAGGTTCACCAGACTGATTTCCAGGATGGTGGGACTGACATATCAAGAAAAACTGGATCAACTGGGCTTGTATTCACTGGAGTTCAGAAGAATGAGAGGGGATCTCATAGAAACATTTAAAATTCTGACGGGTTTAGACAGGTTAGATGCAGGAAGAATGTTCCCAATGTTGGGGAAGTCCAGAACCAGGGGCCACAGTCTAAGGATAAGGGGTAAGCCATTTAGGACCGAGATGAGGAGAAACTTCTTCACCCAGAGAGTGGTGAACCTGTGGAATTCTCTACCACAGAAAGTTGTTGAGGCCAATTCACTAAATATATTCAAAAAGGAGTTAGATGTAGTCCTTACTACTAGGGGGATCAAGGGGTATGGCGAGAAAGCAGGAATGGGATACTGAAGTTGCATGTTCAGCCATGAACTAATTGAATGGTGGTGCAGGCTAGAAGGGCCGAATGGCCTACTCCTGCACCTATTTTCTATGTTTCTATGTATGTCAAATTTCTAATTTTAAAAGTAAGATGAAACATGCAAGATACGCGTGCTAGTGTCCTTGATGACCGACAGCTATTATCTATTATACAGGTGCCAGAGCTGGCTTTATTCAATGATACAATAGTTATTCCTTCCTTTACGAGACTACATATCAATACGTAAATCCTTAAATGTAGCAGGGCAAGTTGATAAGGTGGTTAAAAATGCATATGGGTTACTTGGATTTATAAATAGAGGCATGGAATATAAAAGCAAACAGATGGTGCCAGAACTTTATAATCATTGGTTAGACCTCAGCTGGAGTATTGTGGACAATTTAGGGCACCACACTTGAGGAAAGATGTAAAGGCATTAAAAAGGGTACACAGGTGATTTACCAGGATGTTAGCAGGGATGAGGGACTTCAGTTATGAGGAGAGGTTGAAAAAGTTAGGACTGAAGAGGTTTTCAAGATAAGAGGTTTTGATAGAGTAGATAGTGAAAAACTATTCCATCTGGTGAGCTTGTCAATAACCAGATGTCATAGATTTAAAATCATTGGCAAACGATCCAGTGCGGAGATGAGAGAAATGTTTTCACTCAGAGAGTTGTTGGGATCTGGAACGCTCGACCTGAAAAGTTGGTGGAAGTAGATTCCATAATTATTTTTAAAAGTGAGTTGGACAGGTACTTGAGGATGAGGAACTTACAGGGTTAATGACAAAGGGCAAGGGTGAGGGACTAAGCATAACTGCTTTGTCAAGGAGCCAGCAGAGGCACGATGGGCCGAATGGCCTCATTCTGAGCTGTAAGTGTCCAAGATGAAAAATGTAAAATAATCAAGATGCATCTCCTGAATATAAATACACCAAACAGTATAGGGGAACAGCCCCATCTCGCCATAACTGGCCAAAGTTCACTTAAAATGAATGCAAACCTATTTCCTTTGGAATCTCTTTGACCGAATTTCGTGACAAATCCAGCACAAGAAGATTATCGAATTTTCCAACAAATCGAGGAATAGTTTCCAAGCCAGTTCTGTGGATCTGCCACTCTTGTAAATATATAATTTCTTGTAATGCATCTGGTAGTGACTGAAAAATAAGTAAAATGTTAACATCCAGCATTGTAAAGTTTACAAATTAAAAGAGCTCTGCTGGCGTAGCTGTAACAAGCTAGACTAGATGTCACAAGATGACATCTGTACTATCTCACACAATGTAGCCGTTCAGTCAACTGGAAAAAGAGAAAAGCAAAAATTAGGAGATGAAAACTAGGCTACTTTCATACATCTTCTAGAATAACACGAGCAGAGGCTTTGGAACTAATTGCTGGTTTCTATCCCTGATTCAAAATGTGGTACAGAATGATCTAACAAATGAACGAGATTTTTTTCATCTCTTCCAGTTTTCTCCCTCTACTTCTCCAACTCATTGTTCCTATGCGCTGGAAGTTTAAAGAAACCCAGGAGGTCCCCTAAAGGCCCAGTGTGGTAAATTTACCATTGGATCGGTACTGAGTTAAACAGACAAGAAGGTCCTGATTTTCACAAGGTAATTACGGATGAGGAATGCAATTCAGCCAACCAGAACAAGCCTATACTCTTCCCACTGATGCATCTCTTTTTAAAAATGATTTCAGAGTTTTCGCCTCCACCTTTCTGCCTGAAAGTTCATTCCAAATGCTGATCATGCTCTGCATGAAGAACAACCTCCTGATATAAAGTTACAAAAGAAAGACTTGCATTTATATAGCGCCTTCCACAACCTCAGAACAACTCAAAGCGCTTACAGCCAATTAAGTACTTTTGAAGTGTAGTCACATCAGCCCTAAATTACCTCTAACTAGTTTGAACATGTATCCCCTTGTCCTAAACGGTTTAATTTAAAATATTCTAAATTAACTTTTACCCTACCCTTTACTCTTGCATACGTCTTCATGATCATCTCTCAGGCATATCCTGAGCAGGCTGAAGTCTCAACATAACTCAGACACCTAACACTCGGGATCTAGTGTGGCTTGTGGCTCTTCTCTGCACTGTCTCCTACCCTTGAATGTGGCTCTTGTTTCTTAACAACCAGAACTGGACACAGTACTTGAGGTACATCCTGACCAGAACACTGTACAGCTTGATCACAACTCCCGCTGATTGATATTCTACCATTTTGGCTAGATAATTCAACATTCTAATACACAGCTTGTTACACAGCTTGGGCGTCGAGTCTACTAAGACTCTTAGGTCTCTTTCAACTTCATCTTATGCTATTTCATTCAATACTATCATGGAAGTATGCAAATTGCCTATGTGCCATATTTTATACTTGTCTGCATTAAATTTAATCTGCTCACTCACATATTTTGTTTAACTCATTCTGTAATTTCCATCCTGCCGCCAGTTTAGTATTGTCTGTAAATTTGATCAATTTTCATTGTATTTCTGCATCAAAGTCCTTGATGTAAATTCGAAAAATAAGGATCCCAACTCTACGCTTTGGTACTACTGCCCCGCCCCACCCTGATGTCACCCCCTCTAAAAAGTACTTCTTTTTTTCTACCTTTCAACCAATTTCTTGTCCATTTCCAAGTTTTGCCCTGAATCCCCAAAGCCTTGAGCTTAATTAGTCACATTTCATGCAGAACTTTATCAAATCTAAATTTTTAAGATCTAACTATACAATATTGTAGGGTTTACTAGTCAACTTGAGTTGCCACTTCATATCAAGAAGGTTGATCAGGCAGGATCCTCCCCATTTAATCATTCCTTCTTCAAGCCTCTCTGCCTCTCTACCACTCTCTCCTCCTTTAAGATGTTCCTTAAAGCCTACTTCTTTGGCCACCGATCCTAATATCTTCTTATGTAAATGTTGTTTGAAAATATCCTGTGAAGCACATTGAAGTGTCTCCTGGCCACTTTCTCCCTGTTTCACGCACCCCTAGAATTTAAACCTAGGACCTTCCAATGGTGGATCCTACACTAAATGGACTGAGCTACCTAACTTCAATATGCCACACAAACAATAGTCATTTAGGTGAACTATTTGGGTGCAGCCAATGCCTGTCTCAGTAAGAATCAATGCTTTCAGAAGAGAAAGGGGTAAAAAAAAAAACACGATGAAAGGTGTTTGAGATGTAGAAGACACAAATTTTCTTAACCCTTATAGTATTAATTATTCAATTTGTTTCATATGAGATTCTTGTTTATGAAAAAGATTTTAAATCTGATGATAGATTTTAATTTTGAGGTGAAAGAAAATTGGTCCCACAATACCCTCATTTTAATAAAAGGATATTTGAGTTTCTGCATTATATGCATAATAATCATATTCATCATGAGGATCAGTGGAATGGATTATTACACCAACCCATAAAAATGAGGACCAATAATTGCATGACTTGGGGTAAAAAAGAACTTGTATTTATGTAGCACCTTTCATGATTTCAACAGTTCCCAAAGCACTTTACAGCCAATTACAAACTTTTGAAGCGTAGTCACTGTTGTAAAATAGTGAAATGCCCTAACCAATTTGTCAACAAGGTCCCAAAACCAGCAATGAGATTATAATCAGATTATATGTTTTAGTGATGTTGGTTGAGTGATAAATGTTGGCCAGGATGCTGAAGAGAACTCTCCTGCTCTTCTTTGAATACTGCAATGGAATCTTTTATGTCCACCGAAGAGAGTAGATGGAGCATCAGTTTAATGTCTCATCCACAAAAGACAGCATCTTTAACAGTATCGCACCCTCTCAGTACTGCACTGAAGTGTTTACCTATGTGCTCCAGTCTATGGAGCAGAACTTGAACCCACAACCAACTGACTTAGACGTGAGAGTACTACCATTAAGCAAAGGCTCAAGGCTCAGATGCTCTCTGAAGGTCAGTTTAAGACTAAATCCTGTTTACTATTCTTCACATTGAGCAGCTATATTGCATCTGCCATCCGATTGTGGATCTTGAACAGTGTCTGGACTTGAACACTTTGGAAGATCCATCAATGTTCTGACAGGAGGAGAAGCATCAGAATCAATTTATTGTCCTGTTGTGTTTCTCATCATACTTTTTGAGTGCTTCTAGTAAGTATTAGATGGTTTAAATTTATTGATAATCTTAAAGTGACCTAGCTTGGCAGGGGGATAGGAAGCTGAGCATAGATTCAGAAGGGAGAAAAGCAGAGCTAGAGATGGAAGGTAGAAGAGTAGCAAGAGTGTTTGGAAGGCAGAGCAAACAAAGGTTGAAAAATAGACAAAAAAGTAGTTTGGCTGTGCTTAATGGTATATCTCTAAATGCAAGTGGAGTGAATAAGGCAGATGAGCTGAGGGCACAGATAGACACGTGGAAGTATGATATCTTTGCAATTACTGACACATGGCTTAAAGAGGAGCAGGAACGGCAGCTCAACGTTCCTGGTTACAGGGTTTTCAAATGAAATACAGAGGGGGTTAAAAAAGGAGGGGGTGGCAAAATTAAAGAAACAATTACAGCTGTGAGAAGGAATGATATGTTAGAAGGATCATCAAATGAAGCTATATGGGTTGAACTAAAGAACAAAAAAAGGGGAATTCAAACCCCCAAACAGTCTGAGGGAGATAGAAGAGCAAATTTGTAGGCAAATTTCCAACAAGTGCAAAAACAATAGGGCAGTAATAGTGGGGGATTTCAATTACTTTAATATTAGCTGGGATACAATCAATGTAAAAGGTATAGAGGGGACATAATTCCTAAATTGCATTCAGGAGAACTTTTTCAGCCAGTACGTAGCAAGCCCAACAGGGCGGGGGCGGGGGGCAGTTCTGGATTTAATTTTCGGGAATGAAGCTGGGCAGGTGGAAGGAGTATCAGTGGGAGAGCATTTTTGTGGTAGTGATCATTGTCATGTATGTAACACCACTGCAATACTGTATATACTTAAGCAATGCACACCTTGACCACAGGGGGTGAACTTGTGGGAGACACTCCTTACCTGGTCATCCAGGTATATAAAGGGAGATCCAACGCAGGATCACTACTTCTTGGTCCTGTGAATAAAGGTTCAGGTCGTAGAATGACCTTTTCCATAGAATGTGCCTCGTGTGGGTTTTGTGCCATTGAGCAAGGACATTACATTGGCGACGAGAAACGGGAATCAACGATCCATGAGAATGGCCACTGGTCGCAGAGAGGAACAGTACTGTGTTGGTGAGGACGGGGACAATTTCATTGAGAGGCTCCAGCAAAGCTTTGTCACGAAAGAATGGCTGAGAGATGCAGCGGCCGACAAGCGAAGGGCCCATCTGCTGACCAGCTGCGGACCTAAGACTTACGCACTCATGAAAGACCTACTAGCACCCAAAAAACCGGCGGACAAAACCTTTGAAGAGCTCAGCAAACTAATCGGTGAGCACCTCAAACCGGCGAACAGCATACACATGGCCCGACAGAGATTCTATACCCACCGATATCGTGAAGGACAGAGCATACCAGACTTCGTTGCGAACCTCCGGCGTTTGGCCAGCCTCTGTAAGTTCACAGACGCCTGCGGGGGGGGGGGGGGGGGGGGGAGATGTTAAGGGACTTCTTTATTGAGGGCATCGGTCATGCGGGGATTTTCCGAAAGTTAATTGAGACCAAGGACTTGACTTTGGAAGCGGCGGCGTTGATGGCTCAGACTTTCATGGCGGGGGAGGACGAAACCAAAATAATATACGCGCGCAATTCTGCCTCCAACACGGCGGGGGATCAGGGAGTCAATCCCATAAACGCGACTCAGAGTCCCACAGGCAGACAAGGGCAGTTTGACACACCCCAGGCAGCAATAAACCCCAGAGTAGGTTTTCAACAGAGACAATGGCAGGCTGAACGGACATTTATGCCATCACGGTGGACAATGCGGTCTGGGATGGGGCCATTGACACCCACTAACAGGATACTCAAGAGCAGTCAAAGAGACAATCAGCGAGGAATGCCGGGTCATAGCTCCTTTGTTCACAACAATGGGAATCTCAGCTCATGTTGGAGGTGTGGGGGCAAACACTTTGCCAGGACTTGCAGGTTTCAACAATTTGTCTGCAGAAATTGCAACCTCAGTGGCCATTTAGCTCGAATGGGCAGGAAGCCTGTAACCAGGCTAATTTACGAAGCGGATGGACCAGAAGAGGGGTCTGTGACGCAGGATGACTCTTGGGGCAAATCAATGGACACTGAAGTTCAGCGGGTTCATGTGGCAAACATTCACAGCTCATATACCAAAGCGCCACCAATGATGATGAAGGTTTTATTAAACGGCATCCCTGTAGACATGAAGCTGGACACGGGGGCCAGCCAGTCACTCATAAGCGTTCAACAATTCGAAAAGCTAAGGCCACTCAAAGCCAGTAGACCAAACTATAATGCATTGAGACACAACTACAGACGTATACCAAAGAAATCATTCCAGTACTAGGCAGTGCAAAGGTGGCGACCACACACAATGGATCAGTGAACCAGCTGCCGCTCTGGATTGTCCCGGGCAATGGTCCCACACTGTTAGGGAGGAGCTGGTTAGCTGAGATGAACTGGAAATGGGGGGGATGTGCACGCAATGTCATCTGTGAAGCGAAGTTCGTGCTCACAAGTCCTACAACAATTTGAGTCACGATTCCAACCTGGCGTCGGGACATTCAAAAGGTACCAAAGTAGTGATACGCATCACCCCAGACGCCAGACCAGTGCACCACAAAGCCAGAGCGGTGCCGTATGTGATGCAGGAGAAAATTGAGAGCGAATTGGACCGTTTGCTGAGAGAGGGCATCATCTCGCCCGTTGAATTCAGCGACTGGGCGAGCCCCATCGTTCCTGTCCTAAAAGTGGATGGTTCTGTCAGGATCTGTGGCGACTACAAGGCCACGATCAATCAGGTGTCCCTACAAGACCAATACTCGCTCCCGAGAGCGGAGGATCTTTTCGCCACGCTGGCAGGCGGCAAGCTGTTTACCAAGTTGGATCTCACTTCAGCCTACATGACCCAAGAACTGGTCGACGAATTTAAACTACTGACCACCATCACTACGCACAAGGTACTGTTCGTTTACAACAGGTGCCCGTTTGGCATTCGATCAGTGGCCGCGGTTTTTCAAAGAAACATGGAAAGCCTGCTCAAATCCATTCCTGGAACAATTGTATTTCAGGACGACATCCTCATCACGGGTCGTGACACCGAGGAACACCACCACAACCTGGAGGAGGTGCTACGCTGACTGGACCGGGTCTAAATGTGTGTTTTTGGCTCCTGAGGTTGAGTTCCTGGGCAGGAGGGTTGCTGCAGATGGGATTTGGCCCACCGAATTCAAAACAGAGGCGATTCGACGAGTGTCCAGGCCCGGCAACACATCGGCGTTGCATTCATTTCTGGGACTCTTGAACTATTTTGGGAACTTTCTGCCGAACTTAAGCATGTTGTTGGAGCCGCTTCACGTGCTCCTGCGTAAGGGTTGTGATTGGTTTTGGGGGGACTGTCAATAACGGGCTTTCAATCGGGTGCGGAATCTACTTTGTTCAAATAAGTTATTGACCTTATACGACCCCTGTAAGAAATTGGTTCTGACATGTGATGCATCGTCCTATGGGGTTGTGTGCGTGTTGCAGCAGAGTATCGCCGAGGGCCAACTACAACCTGTGGCTTATGCTTCCAGGTCGCTCTCTCAAGCAGAACGCGGATATGGGATGGTTGAGAAAGGAGCACTCGAATGTGTCTATGGTGTAAAAAAAATGCATCAGTACCTTTTTGGCAGGAAGTTCGAATTAGAAACGGACCACAAGCCGTTAACATCCCTGTTGTCAGACAGCAAGGCTGTCAATGCCAACGCATCAGCTCGCATACAGCGATCTGTTCTTACGCTGGCTGCTTATGACTACTCCATCCGGCACCGACCTGGCACTGAAAATTGCACTGACGCGCTCAGCAGGCTTCCACTGGCCACCACCGAGGGAGCAGCGGAACAAAGCACTGAGATGGTCATGGCCGTTGATGCCTTTGACAGCGCAGGCTCCCCCATCACAGCCCGCCAGATCAAAATCTGGACAGAGATCCCCTCCTATCTCTGATTAAGAAATGTGTCCTGACTGGGGATTAGGCGCCCGCACACGGAGCATGCCTGAGGAGGTCAGACCGTTTCACAGGCGGATGGATGAGCTCTCCATCCAAGCTGACTACCTACTATGGGCAGCCGGGTAGTCATGACCCAGAGGGGCAGAGAGGCATTCATCAGGAAACTCCACAGCGAGCATCCAGGCATCGTGCTGATGAAGGCCATTGCCCGGTCACATGTTTGGTGGCCGGGAATTGATTCAGACCTGGAACACTGTGTTCGCAGGTGCACGACGTGTGCCCAGCTGGGTAATGCTGGGAGGCCCCGCTCAGCCCGTGGCCCTGGTCCACCAGGCCATGGTCACGTATTCATGTAGACTACGTGGGCCCGTTCATGGGAAAAATGTTTTTCATTGTGGTAGATGCGTACTCGAAATGGATCGAGTGCATCATTTTGAATTCGTGCACGACATCCACCACTGTGGAGAGTCTACGTGCAGTCTTTGCAACCCACGGCTTGCCGGACATCCTTGTTAGCGATAATGGCCCATGTTTCACGAGCTACGAATTCCGAGAGTTCATGCCGGGCAATGGCATCAACCATGTCAGGACAGCAGTGTTCAAAGCCGGCCTCCAATGGCCAGGCGGAATGTGCGGTCCAAATCATTGAACAAGGCATGCTCAGGATTCAAGAACCTTCCCTTCAATGCCGCCTATCGCGCCTCCTACTGGTCTATAGGTCCTGACCGCACTCGCTCACGGGGGTCCCGCCCGCTGAGCTACTTATGATATGAACACTCAAAACTCGGTTGTCCCTCATTCACCCAGTCCTGACCGACATAGTTGAGGGCAAGCGCCAGTCCCAAAACGAGTACCATGACCGAAATTCAAGGGGGAGATGTATAGAAATAAATGATCCTGTACTTGTCCTCAATCATGCCATGGGGCCCAAATGGCTTGAGGTTACTGTAATAGACAAAGAGGGGAACAGGGTCAACGTGGTTAAACTTAACAATGGGCAGATATGCCATAAGCATCTGGACCAAGTAAAAAAAAAGGTTCAGCATGGACACTGAGGAACCCGAGGAAGATCATGAGATGGTGCTCACCCTTCTCCCCAATTTAGAACCTTTATTCCTGTTTTATCTTTGTCCGTATCTATAACTGTGCTAATACGAACTGAATTATGATTGTAATGTCCTTGCTCAATGGCACAAAACCCACACGAGACACATTCTATGGACAAGGTCACTCTACGACCTGAACCTTTATTCACAGGACCAAGAAGTGATGATCCTGCATGGGACCTCCCTTTATATACCTGGATGACCAGGTAAGGAGTGTCTCCCACAAGTTCACCCCCTGTGGTCAAGGTGTGCATTGCTTAAGTATATACCGCCAGTGAATGAGCAACAAGAACATTCAGCAGCATGCACAGTCCCGGCGGTCAGCCCGGTCAGGCCGTAATCACCACAGGTGACAGACACTCACGCCAAGGCTCAACAACCAGAGCCCCAAACTGCAGCGCTCCACGAGGGAGTGTAGACCACCTGAAAGACGTAACCTATGATCCCAATAAGACTTTGGAGGGGAGGTGATGTCATGTATGTAACCTCAATGTAACACCACTGCAATACTGTATATGCACAGGGGGTGAACTTGTGGGAGACACTCCTTACCTTGTCATCCAGGTATATAAAGGGAGGTCCCATGCAGGGGCATCACTTCTTGGTCCTGTGAATAAAGGTTCGGGTCGTAGACTGACCCTGTCCATAGAATGTGCCTCGTGTGGGTTTTATGCCATTGAGCAAGGACATTACAATCATAATTCAATTCGTATTAGCATAGTTATGGATAAGGACAAAGATAAAACAGGTATAAAGGTTCTAAATTGGGGAGAAGGCCAATTTTTCTAGGTTGAAAAGTGATTTAGCAAAAGTGGACTGGAAACAGCTACTCGAACATAAATCAGTGTCAGAGCAGTGGGAGGCATTCAAAAGGTTCAGGGTAAACATGTTTCCACAAAGAAAAAGGGTAGAACTACCAAATTTAGAACCCCCTGGATGACAAAGTGCATACAGGGTAAGATAAAGGCAAAAAAGGAAGCTAATATCAGACAGCGAGAGCTCAATACTGCAGAAAGCCTAGAAGAGTACAAAAAGTGTAGGGTGAACTTAAAAAGGAAATTAGGAAAGCAAAGAGAGGGCATGAAAAAATACTGGCAAGTAGAATCAATGAAAACCCAAAGATGTTTTATAAATACATAAAGAGCAAGAGGATAACTAAGAAAAGAGTAGGGCCTATTAGGGACCAAAATGGTAACCTATGAGTGGAGGCGGAGGATGTGGGTAAAGTACTTTGTGGCTGTCTTCACAAAAGAGGGGGACGATGCTGACATTGAAGTTAAGCAGGAAGAGAGTGAAATATTGGATGGGTTAAACATAGTAAGAGAGGAAATATTAAGGAATTTAGCATATTTGAAAGTAGATAAATCACCAGGACCGGATGAAATATATCCTAGGCTATTAAAAGAAGCAAAGGAGGAAATTGCGGAAGTTCTGACCATCATTTTCCAATCCTCCCTGGCTACAGGAGTTGTGCCAGAGGATTGGAGAACTGCTAACATTGTACCATTATTTAAAAAGGGAGGAAGGGATAAACCGAATAATTACAGGCCAGTTAGTTTAACCTCAGTGGTAGGCAAATTATTATAATCAATTCTAAGGGACAGTATAAATTTTCATTTAGAAAGATACAGATTAATCAAGGACAATCAGCATGGATTTGTTAAAGGAAGGTTGTGTCTGACTAACGATTGAATTTTTTGAGGAGGTAACATTGAGGGTTGTTGAGGGTAGTGTGTTTGATGCAGTCTACATGGATTTTAGCAAGGCTTTTAACAAGGTCCCACATGGAAGGCTGATCAAAAAGTCAAAGCCCATGGGATCCAAGGGAGAGTGGCAAATTGGATCCAAAATTGGCTCAGTGGCAGGAAGCAAAGGGTTGACGGGTGTTTTGCAACTGGAAGGCTGTTTCCAGTAGGGTTTCACAGGGCTCAGTGCTCAGTCCCTTGCTTTTTGCAGTATAAATGATTTAGACTTAAATGTAGGGGGCATGATAAAGAAATTTGCAGATGAAACAAAAATTGGCCAAGTGGTTGACAGTGAGGATGAAAGCTTTAGACTGCAGGAAGATATCGATGGACTGGTCAGTTGGGTAGAAAAGTGGAAAATGGAATTCAATCTGGAGAATTGTGAGGTAATGCATTTGGGGAGGTGCAACAAGGCAAAGGAATACCAATAAATGGGAATATCCTGAGAGGTGTGGAGGAACAGAGGCACCTTGGGGTGTATGTCCATAGATCTTTAAAAGGTAGCAGGACAGATCGATAAGGTAGTTAAAAAGGCACACGGAATGCTTTCCTTTATTAGCCGATGCATGGAATATAAGAGCAGGGAAGTTATGCTAGAACTGTATATACAACACAAGTTAGGCCACAGCTGGAGTACTGCATACAGATCTGGTCACAACATTACAGGAAAGATGTGATTGCACTAGAGAGGGTACAGCGGAGATTTGCCAGGACTGGAAAATTTTAGCTATGAGGAAAGATTGGATAGGCTGGGGTTGTCTTCTTTGGAACAGAGGAGGTTGAGGGGTGATTTAAGCAAGGTGGATAAAATTATGGGGGACCTAGATAGAGTGGATAGAAAGGACCTATTTCCCTTAGCAGAAGGGTCAATAACCAGGGGGCATAGGCAATGAGGGGGCAAAAATTCACCCACAGGGTGGTGAGGGTCAGCAAACTCACTGCCTCAGAGGGTTGTGAATCTTTAGAATTATCTGCCCCAGAGAGCTGGGGAGGCTGGGTCATTGAATATAGTTAAGGTGGAGATAGACAGATTTTTGAACGATAAGGGAGTTATGGGGAGCGGGCAGGGAAGTGGGGTTGAGGCCAAGATCAGATCAGCCATGATCTTATTGAATGTCGGAGCAGGCTCATGGGACCAAATGGCCTACTCCTGCTCCTATTTCTTATGTTTTTATGTTCTGAAAGGCTGGTAGAGGCAGAAACTCTCATCACATTTGAAAAGTAGTTGGATGTACACTTAAAGCGCCATGACCTACAACTCTTTTGTTTTGGTGAACGTGTAATGAATTTGCGTGTCATCCTTGTGCAGGAGCCATCAAGCAAACTCTACTCTGTAACGCTCATTGGTTTATGTGCAACAACCAACGGAAGGGCTACGGACCTAGTGCTGGAAGGTGGGATGAGGCTGGGTAGCTCTTTTTTGACCGGCATGGACAGAATGGGGTGAATGGCCTCCTTCTGTGTTGTAATTTTTGCTATGATTCTATGAAATACCAGGGTGTGAAGGAACTCACTGTTGTGCTTGGCTGTCAAGAGTCAACATTGAAAGGTTGACTACCCAGTGCAAAGCTCAAAAACTAAAAGAAATAATTGTATTGGGGCAAAGAGCCACACATCTTAAATTATCAGTATGTTCAATAATATTCTCTCTCTAACTACATGCAACCACTTTTGAAACCTAGCCCACCAGTGTGACTGATGTCTTGCTTCCTTTCTCATTATCTACTTGAAATCTGGATTGTACTTTCTCATTTCTGCTCTCATTCTTTCTGCCATCCGTTATAACTCATTCCTTCTCTCATTCCTCTCTCTCTCATTTTCATTCTCATTCCTCTTCTGTCTTTCTCTCATTCTTCTCTCAATTCCAAAACTATAGTTTGGTTAGAATAAAACATAAATCATATTTATTAACTTTTCCTTCAGAAAATAAATCAACTCAAAAGACTCATTTAACTTTCTACAATCTACAAGTAGTTGGAGCAATTTAAATGCTGAACTTAAATATGAGTGCTGGTATCGGATGTAAGATATTGTAATTAATACACTAAACTCTTAGCAATAAAAAACCTACTTAATCCAGATTAACATTCAATGCTTAAAACCTGATTCCAAAAACTACAAGATTCGTCATAAAATGAAAAAACTAACTTTTCAGATAGGTGAACCTCCAGTTTAGGATTCCTGCCTTTATTTGTGTACTGGGACATACAATTATAGAATCAGAGAAATTTACAGCACAGAAGGAGGCCATTTCAGCCCATCGTGTCCACACCGGCCGACAAAGAGCTATCCAGCCTAATCCCACTTTCCAAATCTTGGTCTGTAGCCCCGTAGGTTACAACACTTCAAGTGCACATCCAAGTACTTTTTAAATGTGGTGAAGGTTTCTGCCTCTACCACCATTTCAGGCAGTGAGTTCCAGACCCCCAACACCCACTGGATGAAGACATTTCCTCTCAAATCCCCTCCTACCAATTACTTTAATTGCCCACTGATTGTTGACCCCTCTGCTAAGGGAAATAGGTCCGTCCTAGCTACTCTAGGCCCCTCATCATTTATACACCTCAATAAAGTCTCCCCTCAGCCTCCTCTATGCCAAAGAAAACAAACCAAGCCAGTCCAATCTTTCCTCACAGCTAACATTCTCCAGTCCAGGCAACATCTTCGTAAATCGTAAATCGTAAATCTTCTCTGCACATTCAGTAGTAAACAGTTATTATAACACATTTCAGAATATGCACCTATTCCTGATCAGAATACAGGTGATCGCTGAGTCTGCGCTCTCACATTGACAGAGTATATAGGCAGCAGAGCAGATTTATATTTAATAGGCTGTACTCCAGGCACAGACGGCACCATTGGTTGCCCTTGTTATGACAAGAGGCGAAAGCCAGCTTCCAACCAATGAATTGGCCACCGAGAGAACCCGTGATTTTTTTACTGCTTGTTTGAGAGCTGCTTTAAACAACCGCTTAGCGAAATCTTGATTTTCAGGAATATTTTGGCTCTTTCGTGGATGGATTGATTGAGATTCTCTCACGGGGGGGGGGCAGGGGTTCGATTAGCCATGTCACACTAGTGCCCGTCACTGCGACTTTTTGGTCGGAATATATTCATTCAAACTCACTGCATAGAATTACACAGACTCCACAGCACGAGGCAGGCCATTCGGCCCCACTGGTCCGTGCTGGTGTTATGCTCCAGACGAGGCTCCTCCCAACCTCTCCAACTCACCCTATCGGTAGATCATCCAATTCCTTTCTCACTGGTGTTTATCCAACGTCCCACAGGACGTCCCAAAGCGCGTTCATACTTTAGATCAAAGTTACCGACCTTCCATCCCTCCTTCTCAATCCTCAGCACAATTCTTCCCTCTTCAGTAATCACTTTCTCTTTAAGCCTGGCCAGATTTATTCGGTCCTGCCACACCATCGTTATCCTGAACAGAGAAGAAATGACTGAGAGTCGACACTTTCAGCATCACTTCGCCAGAAATGCACTGATATTAAACCCGCGGGAGCTGCCAGCGCTCACTCACCCCCTCAGCGGCTTCCTCTTCCAGCGCTCCTTTTCCTTCTCGCGGTCTTCTTTCAGCTTTTGAATCCTTCCTTCCCAAAGTGCTTTAACAGTGCAAACCGAGCCGGCACACACCGCCACCCCCGTCATGGTCAGCGCATGGACTGGGCGGAGCTCAGGGCGGAGGGGGGCTGCAAACCAGCCCAGAAAATACAATCCCGAGAGACGGCCGCAGGAGCGCCGCCTTCCCCCAGCACACACACACACACAGTCAGGCGGGAATGCACGGAACTCTATTTTCAGCCCACAAGTGGACACTACACAGCGCTTCTCGACCCCCGAACCCCGGCCCTGCCCCGAATCCGGTTCGGTAATGTCCTTTGTTGCTCTGCTGCTACCAATCAGTCTCTCCAATTGTCCGCTTTTGCAGCGATATTGAAAGCAGACCAACTTGTCTCTGAACAGGTTGGGTTTGATTAAACGCCGCAGGTACTGCTCTCAGTCCCGAGCAGACAGGTCGAGGCTGGAGTGAAATCCCACAGTCTCCCCGGCGCCTCGGCCATCGAGGCTCCCAGAGACCTACTTGTCCTTCATTCGAACGGCTCTACGCTGTGATCCAGGGGTGAAATGTGATGCCAGGCTAAATTTAACCAATGACATAAATATAGAGACGGCCAACCGACCGAACGCCTCCTGGGAGGCAGAGTTTGACATTTACACCCGGGGCGAGCCACTGGGATGTTACTGATCACTGATTTTTTTTTTGTGATTTTCTCTAAATTTACCAAGGTTTTTAGGGTCCATTTTCCACTGATTTTCTCCCATTTGTACAATAAAATAAAACCTTAAAGAAAGAAAAAGAAAATAAAGACTCGCATTTATTTAGCGCCTTTCTCGATTTTATGGCATCCCACAGCGCTTTATATACAATGCAGTACTTTTGAAGTGTAGTCATTGTTGTAATGGAGGAAAACCCCTGGGTTTTTTAATTGGTAATACAAATTGACTTTAAATGTCCTTAAAATGTTTAAAAATTAGCAGAAGTAAATTGACTTAGGAAATAAATCGGTGGCTGCTATTATGTGGTATTTATATTTTACACCGTTTTCAAGAGCTGGTGAAAAGATAATCGGAATGACATGCGAGACCAGCCAATGGGACGACCCTATTCCCACTAAACTGCTGACCACCCAACTTCCTTTTCCAGCTCCTATGTTAGCCGACATTGTTAACGGTTCTCTCTCCTCAGGTACTGTCCCCCTCTCCCTCAAATCTGCCATCATCACCCCTCGCCTCAAAAAAACAACCCGCAACCACCTCCGCCCTTGCAAATTCCCGCCCCATCTCCAAACTCCCTTTCCTCTTCAAAGTCCTTGAACGTTTTGTCGCCTCAGTGTACATCTTTCCTGCAATTCGATGTTTGAATCCCTCCAATCAGGCTTCCGACCCTGCCACAGTACCGAAACAGCTCTCATCAAAGTCACAAATGACATCCTATATGACTGTGACAAAGTTAAACTATCCCACCTCGTCCTTCTCGACTTGTCTGCTGACTTTGACACCGTTGACCACGGCATCATCCTCCAATGCCTCTCCGCCGTCATCCAGCTGAGTGGGACTTCACTCGCCTGGTTCCATTCTTATCTATCTAACTGTAGCCAGAGAAGCATCTGCAATGACTTCCCTTCCCGCTCTTACATCGTTCCTTTGGTGTCTCTCAAGATCTATCCTTGTCCCCTTCCTATTTCTCATCTACATACTGTCCTTTGGCGACATCATCTGAAAACACAGCTTCCATATGTACCTCTCCGCAGTCTCTGATTTGTCACGTTGCTTCTCTGACATCCAGTTCTGGATGAGCAGAAATTTCCTCCAACTAAACATTGGGAAGACCAAAGCCATTGTCTTTGGTCCCCGCTGCAAACTCCATTCCCTAGCCACCGACTCCATCCTTCTCCCTGGTTACTGTCTGAGGCTTAACCAGACTGTTCGCAAACTTTCTATTTGATCCTGAGTTGATCTTCTGAGATGATATTCACTCCACATCAAGACCGACTATTTCCACCTCCCTAACATTGTCCATCTCTGGCCCTGCCTCAACTCATTTGTTGCTAAAACCTTCATCCATGCCTTTGTTACTTGTAGACTCAACTATTCCAATGCTCTCCTGGATGCCTCCCATCTTCCACCCTCCACAAACTTTGAGCTCATCCAAAATGCTGCTTCCTACATCCTAACTCTCACCAAGCCCCATTCAGTCATCACCCCTGTGCTCGCTGGCTATTGGTCTAGCAACGCTGGGTTTTTAAAATTCCCATCCTTGTTTCCAAATCCCTCCATGGCTTTGCTCTTTCCTAGCTCTGTAACCTCCTCCAGCTCTACAAACTTCCAGGATCGCTGCACTCCTCCAATTCTGGCCTCTTGCGCATCCCTGATTATAATGCGCCACCATTGGTGGCTATGCCTTCAGCTTCATGAATTGCTCTGCAATTCCCTCCCTAAACTTCTCCACCTCTCTACCTCTCTATCCTCCCTTAAGACACTCCTTAAAATCTACCTCTTGTCACCTGTCCTAATATCTTTTTATGTGGCTCACTGTCAAATTTGTTTGATAATGCTCCTGTGAAGTGCCTTGGGACATTTTACTACGTTAAAGTGGCTATAGAAATGTAAGTTGTTGTTGCCACTCTTGTCTTTCTAATTGTTGGCAGTCGTGGGTTTGGGAGGTGCTGTCAAAGAAGCTTTGGCCTGTTACTATAGCTCATCCTGTAGATAGTACACAGCTGGTGATGGAGGGGGTGGATATTTTAACAAGGAAACACTAACTAGGAAAGTTCAGTCACTTGAATTCAAAACAGTATTCACCCAATCCATAAGAAAAAATCCAGGAATGTCTTTATCCAATTGTCATTTTGACTGAAAACACTGCTATTTAGTTGTAATATTCTATTAGTTGTTGCTGTTTATATTGGGCCACAATAGAAAGTCAGTGCTTGAATGTGTTTGACAAAAGGCCATCGACCTGACACATTAACTCTGTTTCTCTCGCCACAGATGGTGCCTGACTTGCTGAGTGTGTCCTGCATTTTATGTCTTTATTTAAATCTATTCAACTTACTGGCTGTGTAATGTGAATGGTTCAATGGTGCATTGACATTGACAAGCAGACATTGACGATGAGATTCAACACCGCCTCCAATGCACCAGTGCAGCCTTTGGCCACCTGAAGAAAAGAGTGTTTGAAGACCAGGCCCTCAAAACTGCCACCAAGCTCATGGTCTACAGGGCTGTAGTAATACCCACCCTCCTGTATGGCTCAGAGACATGGACTATGTACAGTAGACACCAACGATATCTCCGTAAGATCCTACAAATCCCTTGGGAGGACAGAGGCACCAACATTAGCATCCTCGACCAGGCTAACATCCCCAGCATTGAAGCACTGACCACACTTGATCAGCTCCGCTGGGCAGGCCACATTGTTCACATGCCAGATATGAGACTCTGAAAGCAAGCACTCTACTCAGAACTCCTTCACGGCAAATGAGCCAAAGGTGGGCAGAGGAAACGTTACAAGGACACCCTCAAAACTTCCCTGATAAAGTGCAACATCCCCACTGATACCTGGGAGTCCCTGGCCAAAGACCGCCCTAAGTGGAGGAAGTGCATCCAGGACGGCGTTGAGCACCTCAAGTCTCATCGACGAGAGCATGCTGAAATCAAACGCAGGCAGCGGAAAGAGCATGCGGCAAACCAGTCCCACCCACCCTTTCTCTCAATGACTATCTGCCCCACTTGTGACAGGGACTGTGATTCTTGTATTGGACTGTTCAGCCACCTAAGGATTCATTTTAAAAGTGGAAGCAAATCTTCCTCGATTCCAAGGGACTGCCTATGATGATGGTGCTGAACAGTGACTCTTAGTCAGTATGTTCAAGTCCCACTCCAGAGACTTGAGGACAAAAATCTAGGCTGACATTCCAGTGGAATACTGAGAGAGTGCTGCACTGTTGGAGGTGCCTTCTTTCAGATCAGATGTTAAACCAAGGCTCTGTCTGCTCTCTCAGGTGGACATAAAAGACTCAATGGTGCTATTTTAAAGAGTAGGGGAGTTATGCCCATGTCGTGGCCAATATTTATGCCTCAATTAACATCACTAAAAACAGATTACCTGGTCATTATCACATTGCTGTTTGTGGGAGTTTGCAGTGTGCAATAGTGACTACACTTCAAAAGTACTTCATTTGCTGTAAAGCACTTTGGGACATCCTGAGGTCGTGAAAGGTGCTATATAGATGCAAGTCTTTTTTTTCTTTCCTTTATCCATTACAAATTTAGAAACAATTAAAGGTGTTTACAAGTGACTTGCTGCAAGGTATGTGTATATTGTGTATGAATGTTGGCTCAGAATATAATCAGATTTCACTGTGATTGCTTTTGTGGGAGAGTAGTTTGATGCCACTCATTACTTAGTCTCACCCATAAGCATCGGAGGCACTCGAAGATGGGTAACACCCAGGGGACCCTACATCACAACATGAGACAGCATCAAGGAAAGGGATGGGAACAAATTGGAGGGTTATTTAAAAATAAGATAATTACACAACTCATCTGGTTAAGGCGGTGAGTAGCTGAAGTATAAGGGCCAGATTCCATTCCTAGTCTGTGCTCAGTTAGCTCAGCTTTGCCACCAGACGCCCTACAATTGGACTCGGTGCAAGGAAGAGGAAGATCTTGATTGTTGCCCAATGACTCCTGCGGGAAAGCTTATGTGTGATCATCAGGTGAATACAGGATCTGGCTCCGCTCTGGCATTATATGGTAGAATAACCTGCCAATACTCACTGTATTGGACTCACGCATGAGCAGGTGCAAGAGGATGCCCAGTACCCGTGCGTCGGTATCCCAGGGTGAGTCAACCGCTTTAGGAAAGGAAAGATAACCGGAGGAGAGAAAGAAAAAGGATAAAATGGAAGTATAAATACAAAAACACATTTTAAAAAATGGAAACTGGCGGTAGTGTAGAATTGGCGCTAGCGATTCAGAATCTGCTGTTAATGTACTTTAATTCTAATTATATATTTTAAAAAGCTATTAGCCCCTATGCGCCGTTGTCGGGCTGTAGCGCCCGCACTCGATGTCTGTCCCGGTGCTGAAACTCGTTAACCTACCCAACAAATACAGAGAATGGCGCTGTCATTGTGCCCTCCTGGAAATGCTGTATAACCCGACTCACTAATGTGCAAATCACTCATTTGATTAATGTTTATATCTTGAAAATCAATTGTTGAACATTTGCCAGTTTTTCTGCTCGAAACTGTAATCTGTCCGATAGCTTCTTCAAATAACCCCTCTTTGTCAATCGTAGCGCAATAAAGTCCCAGTCTGAAAGAAATGTGTTAAAGAGGGTGGGTTAGAAGTTTTAAAGATTTGTTTATTTCAACGTGCAATGTGCCTGGTGGGAAGACAGGAAGAAAGGCAACAACAACTGGAAGGGATACAGAGAAAATTAACAAAACTAAACAGAAAGTGTGGCTAATACGTCAATTGAAAAAAACCTAAGAACCACCAAAATCATTGATTAATTAGCTTTTAATTTGAAGAATTCTCTTTTTTAAACATTACAATTTCCATTTAAGACACAACATGAATTCGTTTTTCATTTAAAAAGCCTAGATAGAAATTATAATTTATAACTTTAGTTAAAATAGCGTTACAACTTAAGTAAAACCATTAGCAAATCGGAGGGCGAGTAGCTCGGGAGCTGCTCTGCGAAGCCTATTCTTCAGTGTCAAACGTTGGTTCTCTTGGTCACTGAAGGCTGTGTATGGTTTCACAGCGGGGAACTGTGAATGCTGAGAATGCCTTTGCCGTGAATCTGCGCTTGGTCACTAATATAACAGCTGGCAGCAGCAGCAGCCTGGTCCGTGCTCCAGGTACGGGGCATAAGAGCCCAAGCAGCAGCTAACTTGCCGTGCAGAAGCTTTCCCCTGGGGCAGAAGGGAACAGGCTCCTTTCGGGTCTGGGAAACTGTGATGTTGGATAGATTATTTTTTAATCCATCCACCGGATGTGGGCGTCGCTGGCAAGGCTAGCATTTATTGCCCATCCTTCATTGCCCTTGAGGGGTTTGTTGGCCATTTCAGAGAGCAGTTAAGAGTCAACCACATTGCTGTGTGTCTGGAGTCACATATAGGCCAGACCAGGCAAGGACGGCAGATTTCCTTCACTAAAGAACATTAGTGAACCAGATGGGTTCCATGGTCACCATTACTGATACTAGCTTTTGATTCCAAATGTATTCAACTGAATTTAAATGCCCCAGCTGCAGTGGTGGAGTTTGAACTCACATCTCCGGATCATTAGTCTGGGCCTCTGGATGATGAGTCCAGTAACATAACCACTATGCTACCATCCCATCTCCAATCTGAGAATAGGAGAAATTAAACAGCAAATCAAATAGCAATGACCTTTTCCATTTTTTTCAAGAAAAGCGTGTAATGTACACGATTCACATTGGCCTATTTTTATTAATATTTATTGTTTAAAAAAAAGCCAGGCTGCGGCAGTCAGAGGTCCGATGATTACGAAACGATGGTCAAAACCCCGTTTGGTGCAACGGAACCCTTGGGCCGGTGAGAGGAACTAAAAGGTTGAGATGAATTACGCCCTTAAATGTGGTTCATATATAAATCAGGAACATTGCAGGGTATACTCAAGCAATGCCCATTGTAACAGCAAACGGGATAATAAAAAGAAAATACAAAAACAATGATCAGTTTTGAAAGACATGTACAGCCTTCCTTCCTGATCTTGGACCAAAGTGTAACAATGTTGGTCCCTTCAAAAACTCCTGCAAGTTCTGTGATCAAATCAGGCGCCGGGTGCCCGAGTGTCTTCAATTTCAGTATAAGCTGATTTTCTATTCAATAACACACAGACTTGGACATATATTGCTGTTAACCCTTACACTAGCCGGAGATTATGGGAAAGTCGAATTAACGAACTTTGGGAACCGAGGTAATTAAAAGAAAACACTTCAAATGCTGGAAAGCTGCAATACAGCGAGAAAGTCTCTGGCCGAAACGTGAACCTGGTTTTCAGTGTTGAGATGTGAAGTTTCCCCGACCCCTAACATTCCCAGGTATTGGGGAGCCGGGAATCCGGTGTTGGCTGTGCGAGATGCTCGCTGGGTTGTGCCGAGATTAAACGGGGTTCTCATGTTGTGTGACAGGTTTCCCGGTCGATCTGCGCGGCTCTGTTGTACACTATTCATGATACACAGCAAAAACCAGGCAGAGGGCGAAGAGCGAATCGTTTTGGAAGCAAAATTCTGCGTAGGTGTCCGCGTTCGGACTCCACACGGCTCTGCTGGAGCACGACAGATCGGAGGCTCTGGTCGCCCCTAACGCCAAGTAGCACACGATCTTGTACCTCTCGTAGCCCAGGGCTTTCACCGCCTTCTTCACACACTCGGCCAGCTCCACCGCCTCCACAGCCGAGCGCTGGGGCTCGTACTTGGCATCTTTCAGCCTGCTCTCCAGCACCGAGCGAATCGCCGCCCGAGCCTGTGCAGCCGAGAAGGTCCTGGCGGGGTGCGGTTGATAGATGTCAGGCGCACTGCTGAACCTGGAGCCGCTGGCGCCGGCCTTGGACCCTTGGCTCTGTATCCCCCAGCGCTCTTTCTCTCGTCTCTTCTTCTCCCTTTTGGCCAGGGCTCTGGTTTGCTGCCGTTGCACCTCGTTGCCTGCACCCGCCGAACCCCATCCTTTGGAGGTCTGCCCGCTCCAGATCTTGGGGAATCCGACTCCCTGGAAGCTCCTGCATGTCTTCAACCTTTCCACCTCGCCGAAGCCGCGGCTTCCTATTGTTCCGCCGACAAGCGGGCGGACTGTGGCGGAGTCCCGGGGAAAGCGCTGGCTGAGATGATTATTTGGGCTGATGCATATTTTTGTTGCTGGGTACATTTAGTGTTAACCCTTCGGCAATGTCCGGAGCCTCAGCCGGTGCCGATCGGGCAGGCGTGAGCTGGATCGAGCCTTCCTGAAATAACCGCGAGTGCGGGAGCCCAGTCAGGAGGGAGAAATATTTCAATTCAGTCTGTATTTAGAAGGAGCACCTGACAGGGGCTGGTCTGGGGGCGGGCTGCGAAAGTTCATTTATAATTTCTTCCTTTCAACAACCTGGCCCTCAGATCACACCGTGTACAGACCTACTGGCGATGTGTTGGACTGAAGTCACTCTCGCCACTGCCTTAAACCCGGTTACTGCCTGTCTAAATAGTGCAGAGAATTAAATTCAGACGGACCCATCCATCAAACATTGCTAGAGTACTATTTCACAATGTTAATGTGAGGGCGAATGTATATCTAACTGTGCAGATCATTTATTGCACATCTCCCGCTTTGTGTTTCCCTTCCTTCAGCTAAGTGTTGGATGGGAAACAACTCCTGTTTGACCGGGCTGTGTGGATGAACCAACTAATATCGGCTCGAATGGCGGTCCTCATCTGTAATTACCTCGTGATCCTATCCTCTATCCATGTCAACCACTCAGCCCCTTCAAATAGTTACTTACAAATTCCCACTAACTTCTAACATTACCATTTCAATTCGGCCCATTATCCCTTTTGTCGCTCTAATTTCTCCTGCGTTCCACCCTATCACAAACCTTCCATTTTATTCTTTCTTCCCCTCCCCCTTTCAGTACTCTTTAAGATCTGTTCTTTTTGAACATTCGCCAGTTCTGATAGAGTCGTCAACCGTTAACTCTGTTTTTCTCGCCACAGATGCTGCCTGACCCACTGAGATTTCCAGCATTTTCTGTTTTTATACCATTATTCATACACGAGTCTTGATTGTGGCTGGCTATTGGATCACAGGTGGCATCACAGCTGAAGCCAGCCCTGTTTAAACCTGAATACTACACACACATAGTTCCAGCAGGGGTGATTGGATAGTGAGAAGGAGCAAGCTGAGTTCAATCGCAGCAATCTTGCTTGGTGCTGCCATTTCCTGGGCTAAGATCAGTTAAATCACCATGAGAGCACAGATCAAATTTGTGACTTCCCAAGTCTGTGTGGCTCAACCACTTGTCGGATAAACTGAATGGGTCTGCGTAAAAAGTACTAGATATCTTTTATTTTAACCAGTAGCTCAGCTGCACGGGGGGAGGGGGGAGAAAGAAGAATGGAAGAGCTATAGTGTTAGGGGATTCAATAGTCAGGGGGACAGACAGGCGTTTCTGCGGCCGCAGACGTGACTCCAGGATGGTATGTTGCCTCCCTGGTGCCAGGGTCAAGGATGTCACCGAGCGGCTGCAGGGCATTCTGGGGGGAGAGGGTAAACAGCCAGAGGTCGTGGTCCATATTGGGACCAATGACATAGGTAGAAAGAGGGATGGGGTCCTGCAGGCAGAGTCTAGGGAGCTAGGAGAGAGATTAAAAAGCAGGACCTCAAAGGTAGTAATCTCCGGATTACTCCATGCCACAAGCTAGTGAGCATAGAAATAGGAGGATAGAGCAGATGAATGTGTGACTGGAGAGTTGGTGTAGTAGGGAGGGCTTTGGTTTTCTGAGGCATTGGGACCACTTCTGGGGGAGGTGGGACCTATACAAGCCGGATGGGCTGCAACTCAATAGAGCCGGGACCAATGTCCTCGTGGGGGGGTTGCTAGTGCTGTTGGGGAGGGTTTAAACTAGCTTGGCAGAAGGATGGGAACCTGAGAATAGATACAGTAGGGAGGAGAGTAAAGCTGGAATTAGAAAGCAAAAATGAAGAAAGTCAGTTTGAAGGACAGAGGAAACAAGCAGGAAAAAGGGTAAAAAAAAAAAATTTAAAAGCTCTTTGTCTAAATGCACGTAGCATTTGTAACAAAATAGATGAGTTGACAGCACAAATAGATACAAATGGGTAAGATCTGATAGTCATTACAGAGACGTGATTGCAAGGTGACCAAGACTGGGAACTAAATATTATGGGGTATTTGACAATTCAGAAGGACAGACAGAAAGGAAAAGGAGGTGGGGTAGCTCTGTTGATAAAGGATAGAATCAATGCAATAGTGAGAAATGATATTGGCTCAAATGATCAGGATGTTGAAACAGTTTGGGTGGAGATAAGGAATAATAAGGGGAAAAATCGATGGTGACTGTAGTCTATAGGCCCCCTAACAGTAGCAACTCTGTTGGTCGGAGTATAAACCAAGAAATAGTGGGGGCTTGTAAAAAGAGAACAGCAATAATCATGGGTAATTATAACCTCCATATTGATTGGACAAATCAATTTGGTCAGGGTAGCCTTGAGGCTTTCTTAGATCTGGTCCTGTGTAATGAGACAGGATTAATAAACAATCTCCTAGCAAAGGATCCCCTTGGAATGAGTGATCATAGCATGGTTGAATTTCAAATTCAGATGGAGGACGAGAAAGTTGGATCTCAAACCAGCATTCTAAGCTTAAATAAAGGAGACTACAAAGGTATGAGGGCAGGGTTGGCTAAAGTGGATAGGGAAAATAGATTAAAGTGTAGGACGGTTGATGAACAGTGGCATACATTTAAGGAGATATTTCATAACTCTCAAGAAAAATATATTCTAGTGAGGAAGAAAGGATGTAAAAGAAAAGATAGCCATCCGTGGCTAACTAAAGAAATAAAGAATGGTATCCAATTAAAAACAAGGGCATACAAAGTGGTCAAAACTAGCAGGAGGATAGAAGATTGGGAAGCTTTTAAAAGCCAGCAAAGAATGACTAAAAAAATGATTAAGAAAGGGAAGATGGACTATGAAAGTAAACTAGCATGAAATATAAAAACGAAAAGAATTGCTAAAGTAAATGTTGATTTCTTAGAGGACGAAACCGGGGAATTAATGATGGGGAGCATGGAGATGGAAGAAACTCTGAATAAATATTTTGTATTAGTCTTTATGGTAGAGGTCACTAAAAATATCCCAATAGTGGATAGTCAAGGGGCTATGGGGGGGTGGGGGGGGGGGGGAGGAACTTACCACAATCACAATCACGAAGGAGGTGGTACTCAGTAGGACAATGGGACTAAAAGCAGATAAATCCCCTGGACCTGATGGTTTGCATCCTAGGGTCTTAAGAGAACTAGTGGCAGGGATAGTGGATGCATTAGTTGTAATTCACCAAAATTCTCTGGATTCTGGGGAGGACCCAGCAGTTTGGAAAACTGCAAATGTAATGCCCCTATTTAAAAAAGGAGGCAGTCTATAGACCAGTTAGCCTAACATCTGTGGTTGAGAAAATGTTGGAGTCCGTTATTAAAGAAGCAGTAGCAGGACATTTGGAAAAGCACAATTCAGTCAGGCAGAGTCAGCATGGATTTATGAAGGGGAAATAATGTTTGACAATTTGCTGAAATTCTTTGAGGATGTAACAAACAGAGTGGATAAAGGGGAACCAGTGGATGTGGTGTATTTGGATTTCCAGAAGGCATTTGACAAGGTGCCACATGAAAGATTACTGCACAAGATAAAAGTTTACGGGGTTGGGGGTAATATATGAGCATGTGAAAGGGCAGATTACAAATCTAATTACAATTCATAATAATAATTGGGATGTTTTAAAATGGAGTCAACAGATTTTTAAAATGGATCCCACAGCCTGTTTTTCAGACTGTGGGAAGCATGTGTGGAATGCCTTCCACAGAGGAGCAACTGTTCCAATTCATAGACCAAAGGCCTTGGGAGCCGGGCACTGACACAGATAACATAGAATTTGAATTGTATAATAAGATAAGAGTTAAATAAAAAAAGAATCATAACAACATGTATCTGGAATTACCAATTAAAGCATATAGAAGCCAGATTGGAGGAAGCACCCTACCAATCAATCATATATCAATCAGCACGTATTAATTGTAACTTGCGTAATTACGTAATGCTATAATCTGAAACTGTATAAAATAAGATGTCTCTGGCAGTTTCTTTGAGCATTCCTTCAAGAATAGCTCCCCTGCCAGCTTGTATCTTTTATTAATAAAAACTGCATTTACTTTACGGCTAACGGGCTCCAAGTGGTGGTTTGATGTTAACCCTAACAACTTGGCGTAGTCGGTAGGATTTACTGGACGGGCAGATTCGACTCAAAAAGCCGAACCAAACTAAAACCGAGTGAGTAGAGAATTACCTTGAGAAATTCTCCCAAAGTGCCGGCCAGAGAGCCAACAAATCTGAAGCGGAGTCCATGCAGCCGGTAAATCCAGTTGAGGGGCGCATCAGAACACTAAGTAAATACGTGTGTTGGGAGAATAAGTGCGTATACGGGATATCGGGGGAAAAGCCTCGGTGTAAAAAGTTCCGCATAAGTAAAGGCGGAGGAACAGTACTGGTAAAAAAGCCCTGGTGTAAAAAGCTCCGTATAAGTAAAGGTGGAAAAACGGGAACTGGGGAATAAGCCCCAGGTGTAAGAAAAGTTCCACATAAGTAAAAGGTGGAAAAAGCTCCGCATAAGTAAAGGCGGAAAAACGGGAACTGGGGAAAAAGGCCCAGTGTAAGAAATGGCAAAGGAAACTGCCAAGGCCCTTGGAAGGGTGAGGTATAAACTATCAGAAGACTTTCTGAGAGATAAATTTGAAAAGGTTAAGAAGACGGTTAAGGCAGGATATGATGAAGGGAAAAAGATAATTTTAGCAGCCGTACAGACGAATAGAAAGATACCTGAAGGTGAGATGGTCAGAGAAAGTGACAAAAGGCAAGAGGATATAAGTATAAAAATATATATAGATGACAAAAAGGAATGGACAGAGGAATTTGGCCCACATTTGTATCCCCCACTAACAGGGTTAGGATTAGGACCCGAGGAAACTAAATAATTGATTGGGGGCCGGACGGCTCGCTTAGTAGATATTTTTCGGACGACCATAAAATAACCTGATAATGACTATCTTAAGTGATGTATAGATTCAAAAATAGAGCCGGCCAAACAATAAACTCTGTTGAATGAAGAGAGACTTTTGTGAATGTCTGTCTTTGAATGGAAGTGCTTGTGTGATTTTTGACTGCGGAATATTTGAGGTGGGAATTAATGAATTTTTCATGTGTCTGAAAGCCTGTTTGAGAAAGTTTTGGAGCTGTCTGTTTGTTTTGGCTCCAACCACTTTTTCAGACAGAGTGAAAGTTTTTTTTTTAACCCTTTGCAGTGTTGTCCTGTATGTGGGAAGTTTTAAGACAGTGTGAACCTAGAATTGAATTACATTTTAAGTTAGAAACGCAGGTGTGGATTTACTCGGATGATAAGTTACGGAGCTAGAAAATGCGCAAAGGATAGGTTTGTTGAGCAAAAGATAAAAAATGCGTGGTCCTGTTGGTTTTTAAAATTTTTTCGACACGTTCACTTGTCAAAAGAAAACACGCAATCATTGATTACATTGGGTTGAAAGACAATAAATTTTGTCTCGGAATGAGATAAAAAACGGAGAAGGGAAATTGTAATGCTTTAAAAAAAGGCTTGCGTGGGTCTCTCAAGGCTGCGGGCTGGGGAAGTGCGCCCCCATTTTCCTTTGTATAAAACCTTGACATGAAAGCTTCTAGCTCAGTAAAAAGAGTTTTAAATAAAAGATTGGCAGTACAATATTTGAATTGGGATTTTGAGATATTTCAGGTGATTCTCCTTGATAAACATTTTGGTTGAATTGGAAAATCTTGGGTTTGGAAACCTTTTTAATAAAATTACACAACTACTGCGTCAAAAGCTGAAGCTTAAAAATATGTAATTTATGAGATACTGTATCATAAAATTGAAGTTACAGAGCAAAAGATTAGAGTTTTTGATGTTCAGCTTCTGAAACAGAAATTAGGCACATAATTATAAAACAAGCACTTTGCATTCTGTGATCTGTGAATCACTATAAGCATAAATGAGAAGTCAGATAAAAAAAAAACAGTATTACCATATTTGACATTTTGTAATCCAACAATAAATACAAATACTACAAAAGGGGAGCAGAAATGTGGATGGGAACAGTGAAGAGTTAATTTTGTTGTGAAGGTTTCAAGTACCACTGGTTAAGAAAAGGCACAACAAAATGAGAAACATTTAAAATAAAAGGTTAAATCTGATCTCTTTAAAAAAAAAAGAAATAAAACAAAAAGGTTTGGAAACAATCTAGAAATACCTTCAGGGATCAGGTCAAATTCCTGGGCAAGTGGGGAGCTATCTGCGAAAGTGTAAAAGGGACTTTTGAAAAATTAAAATGTTAAAACGGCAGGCTTTAGCAGTTTAGAACAAAGGACAATATAAGTTGAACTTCTGACTTCAGATACGGGGTTGAAGAACCACAGAAAGTGAGATGTAAAGGCCTTGAAACTGGAACATTTGAGATAATGGAAAGCAGCTTTCAAAGCCTACGTGCTAGACTCTGTTCTAGTTATGCAAAATATATTTGAGATAACGGAAAGCAGGATTTAAAGTAAATCCCAAAAAGGCACAAATCGGACAAGCCGTGGTACAGTACCTGAGACACGAAATATCCCAAGGAACTAGGACCATGTCCAAGGACAGGAAGGAGGCCTTTAGGATTATGCCCCAACCAAAAACCGTCCGAGGGGTGTGTAAGGTACTGGGGCTCTTTAACTATTGCAGGAATTTTGTACCTAACCGCGGCAATTGCAGAACCAATACAGCGGCTAGTGAAAGGGGGAAGACCATCCTTAGAAACTATAGAGTGGGGCCCCGAACAAGAAACAGCATACGGTAATCTGAAGGAAGCCCTAATGTCAGCTCCAGGGCTAGGACTCCAGAACATGGATCTCCCGTTCCATGTATATTGTGAGAACCAGGGAGGCTTCTATGGAGCCGTGGTGACACAAATGCATGGGAATAGGATGAGACCCGTAGCTTACTACTCGACACAGCAATCACCAGTGGTTGCCGGTCAGTCCAGGTGCGTGGCCGCACTGGATTGTGCCACTTGGGCAGTCAAAATTAGCGAGCCTGTCATAATGACAGGAGAAATAATACTGCACACAAAACACACACTGGTGGAAATGCTAAATGGGAGGCAGTCCTATTACCACATGATTGACTCGGATCAAGGAACTCATTTCATGGGTCAAGTGATGAAAGAAACTTGTAGAATATTCGGCATTAAGCAGAAATTTCACATCCCATATCACCCCTAGAGTTCAGGGGTGGGAGAGAGAATGAATCGGATCCTTAAAACTGCCTTGAGTGAGGCAATGAGGTTACCAGAAGGAATAGTGACAGGAGGAGCCGACTTAGGCCCCCTATGGGACAGAATCAGAAAGTATGTGAGGGAATTGGGTGAGCAGTTGCAAGGTATGCGACAGGAGATCTGGGAAAGGCAGAAGGAGGGCGAAGGTGGTGTGATAACCGCCTCGGCTATAATCCCCGAGGTGGGGACAAAGGTAATGGTTGAGGAGATGCAATGAAACCAGGGTTTGCACCTAGGTGGAAGCAGACCATATGAGGTATTAGTTAGTGGAGATATGTGTGCTTGCATGAATATGAAAGGTAGGGGCCGGTGGAAGCACTGGTTCCAGCTGAAAGAATATAAAGGTATGACAGATGGACTTTTTAGAGGATTAGGATGGATATTTGCAATATTAGGAGTACTGGCTATAATAAAATGGATCTGCAAAAGGGCACATGCCCGGAGAAACAGTGCAAACAATCAGAAAAATGGTGCAAACAATCCAGTTGAAATAGAAATGGTAAGACTCTAACTAAAAACCTGGAATATCCAGGAAGTGTTTTATCAACAGAATATAAACGTCATCATCACCGCCCTTCCGATTCTACAAGGACAAGCTACAAGGCTGCCCCCAGGGGGCCCAGAAGCATTTACCCACACCGGAGGATGCAACAACTACATAAAGCAGCCCCTAGGGGGTGGCATCCGAGTGTCAGGAGAGTTTATCTTGAAGCCACAAGATAAGTGGGTAACAAAATGTTACCTGAATATTGTAAACCAGGGGAATTAACCTTGGGAAAGCGCGTGATAGTTAAACCTGGAACAGAAGTAATGTTGTTATTTGACAATGTGCAGCATGAAATGTTACCAGTGAGCATAAATTTAACAGCCCAATACCTGCCAGAAAAGTTTAGCCCCAAGACTAAGCGTTGTACACACGATTGCTAGACACAATCCTGAGAAAAACTAGTGTCACATCAGGAGCAAGGGAGTATCACAAGCAGCTTAGACGCAAAGTAGGAAGACAGAGGAGATCTACAGGGAATTACATATTAACTGGAGTAAGTACAGCAACCTCTCTTGTAGATACACAGGCGATCCAAGCAGGAGTAGATAATTTGAGGGGAACGATGAGATACTAATGAGGAAACAGGCCGGGATAGGGATAGAATCTTCAGAGTTAGGATCTAAAAAAAACCTGCTAGAAGATATATCCGTATTGGAAGGCCATGCATGAACAATTAACGAGCTAAATAAGCAGGAATGAGAGGACAATGCAGAGGACAGGAAAAGAGACACATGACATGCCTATGGGAGATGGATGATCGATCAGGTGAGACACAATATGGATCAGACACAAACCGGGCAAGTTCCAGATTGAATAAATAGCACCCAGTTGAAAGATATGGACGGCACACTGGGCCATTAGACGTCTGCACACTGAAAGGAATGACTAGGGTGTATGCAGTTACAGGAGGATGTGAGGGGAAACAAACATAATACGAGGGGAAGAGTACATCCGCGATGGACCAGTATGAGATCAAAAAGAATGGAAATACAAGGGGAATATCTTTATCCGGGTGCCAGAGAGAAGGAAGCCTAACTATATGCCCTCACCCAGTGGGAGACGGGAGCAAGGATAGCTGCGGGTTGGACAATACTACGGAAGGATATGTCATTGGAATAAGCCCTGCCCGAACCGGATGAGGAGAATATTGTGTGGTAACTAGCCTGGGAACTTACGATTACAGAGGCTTGACTTGAAACATTACAATGCCTAACTTTTGCTTTACTCCCAGACTGTCGGTGGCAGTGGGAAGAGCACGCATGATGTAAATACATGCCAGGAAGAAAATGACATTAAACATAAGTGATGGGATTAAGTAAGATATTGATGTTTACATGAAAGAGCAAGCACCACCAATTCCCCTGTTACATGTAAACATCAATATCAAGATTTAACTGAGCTCAAAGGACTATTAAGAAATAACATTAAAAGATATTATGAACTAAAGGATAAAGCAAAAGAACTGGACACTGAAATAAAAGATAAGCTGAAAAACCCGCCTTGGTACTTGAGATTATACATCTGTGGATAAGGATCCTTGCACATACCCTAGTGGCAGTACAGATAGTAATAGCCTTGAGCTGGTTGGTGATGTTATGTAACAAGTACAAAGACAGGCGAGGCATACCCGAGTAAAGTTACAAGATAGGGATTAGAATTATATCCCATGTGTTAGTCCTAGTGCAGCTGATAGTGGTGCTGATGCACCTGGGAGAATGTGCAGGCAGATACAAGAGACGCAGAATGAAGAAGTTGGCCAAAGCCCATAACCAGGAACGCAGACAGCCTTTGCTAGATCCAAAGAGGGGTAATCAAACACAAAGATGGCATGAATACCTGATATGAGTCGTGAGTGTCCTAATCCTATCGCCTGATCAATGAAACTGAGGCGGGAGACACACGAATCAAGAGAGGATAAGACAGGGAAAGGAAAATAGTTGTTCATGGTGGGACATTTTTAAGGGCTGGTCACTTAAAGCCTACGCGGTCCTCATATTGATGTGGCATCCAATTGTGGTAATAATGGTAGTGGTAGGGATATGTATCGTGATCCAACTGTATCTGATGTGTAAGATCAGAGGGATATACAACCGCATGGTTCTAGCCGAACAGCAAACAGCCTTGTTAACTATGTAATGTAGGCATGATAGGGAAACAACTAATTCGCCTCCCTAATGCGTTACAAAGTAAGACCCCTGAGCTTATGCTCTGTATGTACTAAAACAAATATAAGTGGCGTGCCAATATCCCAGGGAAATGGTCAGGGGTAGTATGTAAAGACTCCGCAAAAGACGGAATTATGAGCGATTCCAAGGATATGGACTTGATATCACCATTCCCAGCAGATGGCTCAGAACATACATGTGGTCAGCTGATTATTTATAAATAATCAGGGACCAACAGGAGGAACTGAAAGGGCAGATTACAAATCGTAATTACAATTCATAATAATAATTGGGATGTTTTAAAATGGAGTCAACAGGTTTTTAAAATTGATCCCACAGCCTGTTTTTCAGACTGTGGGAAGCATGTGGGAAATGCCTTCCACAGAGGAGCAACTGTTCCAATTCATAGACCAAAGGCCTTGGGAGCCAGGCACCGACACAGATAACATAGAATTTGAATTGTATAACAAGATAAGAGTTAAATAAAAAGAATCATAACAACATGTATCCAGAATTACCAATTAAGGCATATAGAAGCCAGATTGGAGGAAACACCCTGCCAATCAATCATGTGTTAATCAATCAGCACGTATTAATTGTAACTTGCGTAATTACGTAATGCTATAATCTGAAACTGTACAAAATAAGATGTCTCTGGCAGTTTCTTTGAGCATTCCTTCAAGGATAGCTCCCCTGCCGGCTTGTATATTTTATTAATAGAAACTGCATTTACTTTAAGGCTAACAGACTCCAAGTGGTGGTTTGAAGTTAACCCTAATAGCATGGATAGAGGATTTGCTAACCAACAGAAAACAGAGAGTCGGGGTAAATGGTTAATTCTCGGGTTGGCAATCAGTAACTAGTCGGGTGCCACAGGGATCAATACTGGGACCCCAACTATTTACAATCTATATAAACGACTTGGAAGAGACTGAGTGTAATGTAGCCAAGTTTGCTGATGATACAAAGATGGGAGGAAAAGCAATGTGTGAGGAGGACATAAAAAACCTGCAAAAGGACAGAGACAGGCTAAGTGAGTGGGCAAATTTTTGCAGATGGAGTATAATGTTAGAAAGTGTGAGGTTATGCACTTTGGCAGAAAAAAAATTGAAGAACAATTTATTATTTAAATGGAGAAAATTGCATAGTGCTGCAGTACAGCAGGACCTGGGGGTCCTGGTGCATGAAACATAAAAGGTTAGTATGCAGGTACAGCAAGTGATCAGGAAGGCCAATGGAATATTGGCCTTTATTGCAAAGGGGATGGAGTATAAAAACAGGGAAGTCTTGCTACAGTTATACAGGGTATTGGTGAGGCCACACCTGGAATACTGCATACAGTTTTGATTTTCATGTTTAAGAAAGGATATACTTGCTTTGGAGGCAGTTCAGAGAAGGTTCACTAGGTTGATTCCGGAGATGAGGGTGATGACTTATGAGGAAAGGTTGAGAAGTTTGGGCTTCTACTCATTGTAATTCAGAAGAATGAGGGGTGATCTTATCGAAACGTATAAGATATGAGGGGGCTTGACAAGGTGGATGCAGAGAGGATGTTTCCACTGATAGGGAAGACTAGAACTAGAGGGCATAATCTTAGAATAAGGGGCCGCCCATTTAAAACTGAGATGAGGACGAATTACTTCTCTGAGGGTTGTAAATCTGTGGAATTCACTGCCTCAGAGAGCTGTGGAATCTGGGTCATTGAATACATTTAAGACAGAGAGAATAAGGGGTTATGAGGAGCAGACAAGGAAATGGACCTGAGTCCATGATCGGATCAGCCATGATCGTATTGAATGGTGGAGCAGGCTCGAGGGGCTGTATGGCCTACTCTTGTTCCTATTATGTTCTTATTGCTCATGACTTTGCCTACAGTCAGTTGATCGAAGTGGTTTCTTTTAAATATATATAAGATGGCAAATAAGTTGGCAATAGACTGCAGAAATCTTCTCCACAGAGACACCTAGTGACAGTTGACATAATAAACCAAAATGGAAATAATGGTAAATCTTGAGGCAAAAGAGGCCATTCATAGAATAATAGAATGGTTACTGCACAGAAGGAGGTAATTTGTCCTTTCCCCATAGCCCTACAATTATTTTTCCTTCAGGTACTTATCCAATTCCCTTTTGAAAACCATGTTTGAATCTGCCCCCACCACCCTTTCAGGCAGTGAATTTCAGATCCTAACCATTTGCTGCAAACAAGATTTTTCCTCATGTCGCCTTTGGTTCTTCTGCCAATCACTTTAAATCTGTGTCTTCTGGTTCTCGACCCTTAGAATCACAGAAATTTACTTCTGCCAATGAGAACAGGTTCTCTCTATCTATTCTGTCTTGACCCCTCATGATTTTGAATACCTCTATCAAATCTCCTCTCAACCTTCGTTGCTGTAAGGAGAACAACCCCAGCTTCTCCAGTCTATCCACGTAACTGAAGTCCCTCATCCCTGGAACCATTCTTGTAAATCTTTTCTGCACCCTCTCTAAGGCCTTCACATCCTTCCTAAAGCGCAGTGCCCAGAATTGCACACAATACTCCAGTTGAAGCCGAACCAATGTTTTATAAAGGTTCATCATAACTTCCTTGCTTTTGTACTGTATGCCTCTATTTATGAATCCAGGATCCTGTATGCTTTTTTGACCACTTTCTCAACCTGCCCTGCCACCTTCAATGATTTGTGCACATATACCCTCAGGTCTCTCTGTTCCTGGACCCCCTTTAGAATTGTATCCTTTAGTTTATATTGTCTCTCCTCATTCTTCCTAACAAAATGTATCACTTTGCACTTTTCTGTGTTAAATTTCATTTGCCACCAGATGTCTTATTGAAGTCTTTCACTATCCTCCTCACTGTTCACTATACTTCCAAGTTTTGTCTCATCTGCAAATTTTAAAATTGTGCTCTGTACACCAAAGTCTAAATCATTAATATATATCAAGAAAAGCAGTGGTCCTAGTACCAACCCCTGGGGAACACCACTGTCTACCTTCCCCCAGTCCGAAAAACAACCATTCACCACTACTCTTTATTTCCTGTCACTTAGCCAATTTTGTATCCATGCTGCCACTGTCCCTTTTATTCCATGGGCTTCAACTTTGCTGGGAAGCCTATTATGTGGCCAAAATTATGGGTTGTGGACAGGAAGTGCAATAATTTAATAACATAAGATGCATATAAGAACATTGTAAGGACATATTTCAGAAACCAGTAGAATGTTTTCAAATAACAACCTTAAATTTGTAATTTCTTAGTTGTTGCTTGAATCTCCATGTGGAAAGAAGGGGAATTGCCATGTCCCATTTACTTACAATGTAGTGAGAGTTTTCTGACACATTTGTATGTTTCAGTGTGGTTTCACACTGAGCATGTCAAATTCATTTGCTCAACAGCAGTATCTCTGACATTGCACACTCAAGTTTTGCCTCATTAAAACTAAAACATTTTTAATTTGTTCATGGGATGTGGGCATCACTGGCAAGGCCAGCATTTATTGCCCATCCCTAATTGCCCTTGAGAAGGGGCACCAAACATAATTGTGGGATCTGTGTGAGAGTGGAAAAGTAATTTGGACTCAACTATTTTTGACATAAAAGAAAATTTAGATTAACTTTTCAATAGTTATTAGAAACTGTGTAAGATGTAATGCACAATGACAGCACCAATTTAATTTCTATTTTTAATTCAGAAGACTAATTAATTTCTGCTCATTAAAAATGGTCTTTAATGTCACCTTTTTGCCAATTTAAAAACCTAGGGTTTTTCAATTTCTTTCTGGTTTTATTTTTAGTGTAAAAATGTGAGAAAATTAGTGGGGAAATATTGGACCCTAAAAACCTGGGCAAATTCAGAGAAAAATCACACAAAATGTTTTTATTTTGAACATCATTACTATTCAAGAAAAGAAGCAAGGAACTTAAGAAAGACAGAGTCAAACTAAATGGTAACCTACAATTATTTATAGTTTACAGAGACACTTTTTTTTTTAATGGGATATGCCATCAGTCTCCCACTTAAACCTTAGATAGCTTTTAAAAATTAAAAGTAAAGTTGAAGACAGTTGAAGAACTCATGTTTATTGTTGTGGATTCAGCCACTATGATGGTGGGATAATAATTTTTTAAAAACTTGTAGACTTGCTTTCAGTAATCGATGCCTTGGCGTATGACCCGAGTCAGCCTTGATGAATGACCTTAGTGTCCAGGGGATTATCAGTGTCATAACTGCGTCAGTGCCTGCTGTCCTTGCTCCATACCCAACTAGGAATGAAAGACTGACGTTTGCTGCAGTTTAAAAAATATAGTTCTCACAGCAGCACTAAAGATGATCCAGTTCCCCTTAAAAATCCAAACTGCACAGCCGTCATTTTTTTCCTGATTAAAATTGAGTCCAGAGATGTACACACCCACACCCATGACATCACCACAGTGTGCTCCACCGGGCTAACCCCTGGTTTCAACATCAGGAACGTATATTGTATAAGTAACTCACTGCTGGTGTCAGTGAGTAGGGTCACGTGAAGAAACACCACTTGCATGAAGTACCACCTGTGAAGCTGTACCCGTGCAGAAGTTAATGCCTTACCGTAGGTCAGAAAGAAAATTGGCTTTAAAGAAATTGAGGGTTATTTAAAATGGAAAAACAAATTAATAGCTTCTTTCCAAACTTGTTGGTGTCCTGGACTTATGGACCTTGATCCTGCAACTGTGTTTCACAAGTACAGAAAAAGCCAGTATATCATTTTCTGCACACAAGTAAAATATCTGTTAGAACAAAGATGAGTAAAATAAAATACCTCTCACATAGTTCCTCAGTATGAACATTATTCAATTCCTCTCACCCCGCTACATCACTCTCTATAGAGGACAATTAGACATTCTGACGGCTAGAGTGTCCTGTGTCATGAAAATTATCATTCATTTAGTCCACTGGCATATATACCAGTCAAAGATATCATATTTGTTGAACTTGCTTCATTTGATTCACTTGGGATAAAATGCCCAGGTCCATTTCAAAAGATTTCAAACAGCCATCAATTTGTGAATTATTCTAAAACTTGTTATAGCACTGAATTGGGCTGTGGCTACCTACAATGCAGGCTATTTTGTTGTCAAACACTACTTGGCAAAATTCTTTTTACACTGTTAGTAAATGAAGATCAACCCACTAGTGACACATCAGAGATCTGGCGCATTTTGAATCATAAAGTGCTATAATTTTTTGTAATGAGGCTTTGTTAGAATCATAGAAACTTACAGCACTGAAGGCCACCATTTGGCTCGTCATGTCCCTTTGAAAGAGCAGTTGTGCTTAGTTCCACTCCCCTGATTTTTGTCCTTGTCTTTCATCCTCAAGTACCAGTCCAACTCCTTTTTAAAATTATTTATGGAATTAGCTTCCACCTGCTTTTCAGGTAGAGTGTTCCAGATTCTGGCAACTCCAAGTAAAATATCTTGCATCTCCCCTCTAGATCTTTTGCCAATGTTTTGGCCTGTATTGTGACATTTTAAATTGGCTACTACACAGGTGGAAGCAGTAGTATTGCAAAACTCCCAAAATCCACAGCACAGAGCTATGTCTACTGTATGACTTGAGTTTTTGTTCTGATGTCTAACTCCATTTCAGAAAAAAATGCAAGGCTACAGACAAACTTATAGTAAGCAGAAGCTTGTTCATCTCGCGAGATACTTTAAAATTGAGTTGGTGGCAGCAGGTTTACTGAGCACGAGTCTCATTCAGCCAACTGAATGCCAAATGTAAAACTATCAGGATGGGTTAAGAGTAGCTGGAGGGAAGATCCATTTTTAGCAGATCGGCGATTTTGACATGTCCTAGCTGTTTTCAATTTGGTTTGTAGCTGGCTGCGGGGGACCCAAGATTGGGAAACTCAATGCCGCTGCTGAACAGGTCAGGCTATTTTGGTCTGGTACTTGAAAGTAGCCATTTACACACACTGTCAAGAAAGATGCCAATAGTTAGAACAGAAACACAAAATTCTGGCAACACTCAGGTGATCAGTCAGTATCTGTGGTAAACAGACAAGTTGACGTTTTAGATGTAGACCTTTTGTTAGATTGCTAAGGCTTAAAAGCCTGACCATTGAGCTACAAGGAGGTTGGCCCTCATCATTTATGATTGCTGACCCACCACTAGTACCTACTGTACAGATATTTCAGCCAGGATACCTGATGCCGGTATTGATTGCCAGCTCCCGGCTGAGAGAAAAAATAGCTGTGTTAGTTTGTCAATTTTCTTCTTGCTTTACTGCTACATGGTTAGAGGTGAATAAAAATCGTCAAAGGGGCCCAGTCTTACGTAAACATAACATAAGAAATAGGAGCAGGGGTAGGCCATTTGGCCCCTCCAGCCTGCTCAGTCATTCAATGAGATCATGGCTGATCATCTACCTCAACTCCACTTGCATGTCTATCCCCTTATTCCTTGATCCCCTTAATATTCAAAACCTTCCCATCAGACATTAGTCCAAAGTATAACAAAATATAAAGTATAACACTATAGAACAGCCAGAATTGAGTTTCTGATTTTGTAACAAACTTTAATTGAACTACTTTGATTTATCTTATTTTACTTATGTAACTTTTGTAAATTTATTACCAAGACAGATGCACAGTTTGTCAGTATTATTTATCAATCCGTTGGTGAGATCAGGAGCTTATAGCATGTACTTCATCAGTAGAAGGGTTTATTATTCATTCCATAGTCTGCTATCCCAGATTGCTTTGTGCGTACAGTCAGGTTTAGGTTGATAGCATGGAGCTAACCTATGGAAGCTTGATTTGTGTTGGGCATGAGAAAGTTTCTAAAGTGTACCTGAATTGTAACACTGCTCCCATCTCCCTAATTGTCATGACTTGAGGGGAACTCACAACATTATGACTTGTAGACCCAGACTTGGTGCCTGATCGCAATTATTTGGGGTTTCAGTGGGAGGAAAGATGTTTAAAATTGCAGGGCAGATGTTTGCAAGGAACACAGTTAAGACTTTGTCCAATAAGTGACTAAATTATATCTGGAAAACCAGATTTGTATAGATATTTGCAACTTCAATATTTTGTTATACATCCCCAAATCAGAACTTCCAAGCATATAACATTTAATTTTCCTCAACAAACTTTCAAGATGATTTTATTTTTCAGCTAATACATAACTTTCATTGATCAAGATAAAAACATCCTCTCATTAATCACCTATTCTGTGGGTGAATGGACATCAGTCCTCCAGGAAGCAATTATTAATGGACAGACTGACCCCCAAAGCCAATGGTCATGCTCAGAATTAGCTGAGCACTTGTAATGAGGTGATGCAAAGACCAAACCATGCTGTAAAACTCATCAAAGTGGCAACTTGTCAGCTCACAGACGACAAGTACTTCTTGCTATTTATCTTCCATAGGAACATTAGAAACAGGAGTAGACCATTCAGCCCCTCAAGCCTGCTCCACTATTTAGTTAGATCATGGCTGATTTGTATCTCAACTCCATTTATTTGCCTTTACTCCATACTTGATGCCCTTACCTAACAAAAATCTATCTATTTCAGTCTTCAAAGCTCTAATTGACCTAGCATCCAGAGCATTTTTGCAGAAGAGTCACAGATTTCTTCTATTCTGTGAGGAAAAAGTGCTTCCTGATTTCATTCCTGAATGGCCTGGTTCTAATTTTAAGATTATGACCCATTGTTCTTGATTCCCCCACCAGAAGAAATAATTATTCAGTATGTACCCGATCAATCCTTTTAACATTTGAAACACTTTTTTCAGATCAAACCTCATTCTTCTATAGTCAAGGGAATACAAGCAGTGTTAATGCAACTTGTCCTATACAACTGAAGCCTAACTTCCTCCCCTTTGTCTTCCAGCCCCCTTGTGGTCAAGGCCATGAGCTTGGTGACAGTTTTGAGGGCCTGGTCTTCAAACACACTGTTCCTCAGGCGGCCGAAGGCTGCACTGAAGACCAGGCCCTCAAAACTGCCACCAAGCTCATGGTCTACAGGGCTGTAGTAATACCCGCCCTCCTGTATGGCTCAGAGATATGGACCATGTACAATAGGCACCTCAAGTCGCTGGAGAAATACCACCGATATCTCTGCAAGATCCTACAAATCCCCTGGGAGGACAGGCGCATCAACATTAGCGTCCTCGTCCAGGCCAACATCCCCAGCATTGAAGAACTGACCACAGTTGATCAGCTCTGCTGGGCAGGCCACATAGTTCGCATGCCAGTCACAAGACTCTCAAAGCAAGCACTCTACTTGGAACGCCTTCACGGCAAACGAGCCAAAGGTGGGCAGCGGAAACGTTACAAGGACACCCTCAAAGCCTCCCAATAAAGTGCAACATCTCCACTGACACCTGGGAGTCCCTGGCCAAAGACCACCCTAAGTGCAGGAAGTGCATCCGGGAGGGCGCCGAACACTTCAAGTCTCATCGCCGAGAGCGTGCAGAAACCAAGCGCAGGCAGCGGAAAGAGCATGCGACAAACCAGTCCCACCCACCCTTTCCCTCAATGACTATCTGTCTCACATGTGGCTCTCACATTGGACTGTTCAGCCACCAAAGAACTCATGTTAAGATTGGAAGCAAGTCTTCGTCGATTCCAAGGGATTGCCGATGATGATGATGATGTACAGCCCAACATTCCATTAGCCTTTTTGATTATGTTTTATACCTTACTAGCTTTTAATGACTTGGATGAAGGAATAGAGTTGTATATCCAAGTTTTCAGATGACACTAAGTTAGGGAGAGACATTACATAGTGCAGATGGAAGCAGGTGGTTGCAAAGGGACAAATCTCTTTGCTCCTCTTGTTCCTAATTTCTTATCATTTAGAAAATACTCCAATTTATCTTTCTTGAATCCAAAGTAGATGACGATCACTTTTCCACATTGAACTCCATCTGCCAGTTTTGCCCACTCACTTAATCGATCAATGTCCCTTTGCAACCACCTGCACTACATAATATCCCTCCTAACTTAGTGTCACCTGAAAACTTGGATATACAACACTCTATTCCTTCATCCAAGTCATTAATACTGGGCCGGAATTTGCGGTTGGAGTTGTACCTCTGGAGTACGTCACCCACCCGATAAAAAAATCTGCACCTACCTTCAGGCTCCCGGGCTTCGAAGTCTTTGGGTCCTAGGCCTACAGGCGTATGCCTGCTTAAAGGCCCACAGATCCCAGGGACAGAGGTGGCTCGGAAGCATCCCTGGGATAACATGGACCAGATCCTACAATCAGAAGAGGATTCCTAATATGCTTATGGAGATTTTACAAACGGTATCCCGATAAGCATATGAGGTATCCCCCAAAATTAAATAATTCAGAAAACTTCAATAAAACAAATGTTCCCATTTTCAAATTTAATTAAAAGTCCCTTCAATAAAGCATATACAATACCTTGCGGGACCTTTCTGATGGCTTACGACCATCATCGAGAACACAAAATGGTGAAAAGTAGAGGCCCCAGAATAAATCCCTAGGGAACACCACTTATCACTTTCTGCCACGATTCCTTTCTGGATTTTCCCCAGAGTCCTATTACATTCTACCTGCCCCTCCCTTTCCTATGTAATTCATTTATTAGTAATCAGGAGCAGAATCCTTAGCTGATTTTCTCACCACCAGTTTAGGGGCACTAAACAGGAAGGCAACAAGCACCTCTTGTAGCACCCAACTGTATTCAACGGAGCAGAAAAAGAATTGAACTTGGAATTGTCTCTTTTATATGGTTCAGTCACAGATTTTCTGATTGGTGTTATTTTAAGGCCAACATGAACACATTTACTTTAAGCAGGTTCATATCAATGTTATAATAGTACCAATCACAAAATTGAGGCCAATATCTAATCAGCTGAGCCGTTGAAGGAACTCTTAAGGATACTATTTAATAGATCTTTCCTCCATCCCCTCAGGCCCTGTGTAGATATTCGAGTCCATTGATTCACTTTCAGTGAAGGTCACTATACCCCAGGTCTTTATTTACAACAGTGTCTTTGCTGGTTTTAGAAATGTTAATACTGGTGCACTAGCCTTCTTTCAGCATTTTTACTTGGGAGTTGCACATTCATACATGAAAAAAAATGCCAGTCTGCAAAGTCTGTTGGAAGGTCTGTTGGAATGCCAGTCTGCAAGGTCTGTTTACACTCAATATTCTTAACATGTACCCACATGCTTCTGCCACACCCCCAAAAAAATTTCAGCCAGATTACTAATTTGAGATGATCAACACTTTATAACCACATCATATGTTTGTGTTATTAAATAGTGTTCTGTAACTTTAACAAGGATGGAAGATTGGAAACAAGTCAATCTTTCATGGCAGACTCCGTAATACAAAACCTAAACCAGGCAGAACTACAGTACTCCAGGGCACTCCTGATAATTGTCCAACCAGCCTAGCTCATTAATGAGACCAGAAGGGGCCTCACTAGGTGGTATGTCTTACTGGGACAACAAGCACAAAGCATATCAATGCTCTTGTTCAAAAGTTGCACAATTTTAGCTGGCTTAAGTCCATACATTTGAACGTCTCTCAACTTGCCTAGGCTCTCTGGATATTTGTAAGCAGTGAGGGCAAGATATTACCACGTAATAGACTTGTTAGCAAAATTGAAGCCCATGAGATAAAAGGGACAGTGGCTGTGTGAATACAAAATTGGCTAAGAAACAGAAAGCAGAACGAGGCAGTGAACAGTTGTTTTTCAGACTGGAAGTGTGCAGTGCAGTTCCCCAGGGGTTGGGAACACTGCTCTTTTTGATATATATTAATGATCTGGCCTTGGGTATTCAGGGCATCATTTCAAACTTTGCAGATGAAACAAAGCTTGAAAATAAAAAGAGTGAGGAGGATAGTAATAGACTTTTAGGTGAAATGGGTAGACTCATGATAGATGAAATTTAATGCAGAGAAGTGTGAAGTGATTCATTTTGATAGGAAGATTGAGAGGCAATATAAAGTAAATGGTACAATTTTAAAAGGGATGCAGGGACAGCAACCTGGGGGTGCATGTTTACATCTTTGAAGGTGGGAAGGATTTCAAGGCCTTCGAGAGGGTGCAGAGATTTACTGGAATGATACCAGGGATGAAAGACTTCAGATATGTGGAGAGGCTAGAGAAACTGGGATTATTCTCCTTAGAGCAGAGAAGGTTAAGGTGAGATTTGATAGGTGTTCAAAATCTTGAAGGGTTTGATAGAATAAATAAGGAGAAGCTTCCAGTGGTAGAAGGGTCAGTAACCAGAGGACACAGATTTAAGGTAATTGGAAAAACCAGGGGTGACTTGAGGAAAAAAAAAATGACGAGTTATGATCTGGAATGCACTGCCTGAAAGTGTGGCAGAAGCAGATTCAGTAACAACTTTCAAAAGAGAACTGGATAAATACTTAAGGAAAACGTTTGCAGTGCTATGGGGAAAGAGCAGAGGAGTGACACTAATTAGATAGTTCTTTCAAAGAGCTGGTACAGCCATGATGGGCCAAATGGCCTCCTTCTGTGCTGCATCATTCTATGATGGTAAGAGGAGAGAGATTGTACACTCCACATTGTTGAAACAGAAACTAGCTGTGGGAATTTCTCAGTAGCTTGGTTCAAAGATTCAAATATAGTGACGGGGTTCCATGTACATCAGACACCTAATTAACCATTAAAAGGGAAGAGAATTGCCTGATAAATAATTGAAGGTGCAGACTGTCTCAATGAACAAAGCCAGGAAAGTTGTATGCCAAAAAATAAATGGGGACCAGGTGAAGTGAAAAGATTCATTTAGCTTCAAGGACAGTTCTAGAATGAAGAGGACCAAAATCTGGATACCATGAACTGCCAGCAGTCATTCTATCTCTGTCTTCAAGACAACAGTGACAATTTCAAGTTATTATATGTTGCTTTAAAATAACTATTTAGTTGCAGAATGCGTAACCTATTGGCTAAACATAAACCACAGAACTGTAAACTAAAGACCACTGACATCTGTTATTTAGATGAAATGATGTACATATTAATAATATTTTGCCTTCTATACGGAGAGACGGGCTACAGATCAAAATAAATCACTGACAACTGTTCATGCAAACACGCAAGTGTGCTAAGCAGAATAAAGGAGCTTTGCTACTCGATTGAACCTCAGGTGAAATAATATGGAAAGTTGATAAAAATAGAAGTCCCATCCAAAGGAAATCAACATTCACAACCATATTTTCCCCTTCCAAAACAGACAGAGCACTTTTAAAAAAGTGTTTTTCCAGCAAATAATGTTGAATCCTTGCTCAGCTAGAACGGCAATGAAAATGCTGCTTTTTAAAAAAAATGCTGCAAAATGAAAGTCTGCTGTGAAAGATCAAAAAAAGCTTCAAATGTTATTTCACAGTAAATATTTATTGCAAACAATCTTGTAAAGATCAGAACAGTTATATATATATTTTGCACATGATATTTGGACCGTTTTAAAATTAAGAGTTGGAATATATATTTAATGTTTTCATGTCATCAGAACCTGGAAATCTTGGGTTAATAAAACTACATAAAACCTTTGAGCACCGAGTAGTGTTTCTGCATCAAAACGTAACAGACTTAGAGTTATTAGCTTATTACAACAGTGCAGATTAATAAACATCCTACGGTTCTGTACATTTGATTTTTCATAATTTGTTGTAAAACTTTACAAGGGACAATTTCAGCAGCCATTATGTAACAGAAGACATGTGCATATTCTGAAAGCTTAAAAAAAGTTGCAGTGCTCAAAGGGCCAAGGATAGAAGACAAATTAGACAGCAAATTATTTTTGTTGAATTATGGCCTGTGTTTTTGCAGCTAGTTGCTACAATTGCCAGATTTCCGCAAAGACCTAATCATAATTTTTTGGGGGGGTTAAAAGGGAGGGGAATGAGAGAATAGATTGTTAATTTAACCATGTGTTCAGTGTAAACCTCACCCTCTAGGATTGGAATCCCTTTCATCACTCAACGAACTGGAACCAGACCTTTACAGAATGGAACCTGGTTTAGGCAGCCACTGTTCAGAATACAAAAACGTTAGAGAATATTGCGGCAGCACTTATAAAATCACATCAAAATAAAACCAACAGCTCTTCTTTGAAGCTGGCCTGTTGTAGTGAGCTGCTGTTTATCAATCGCTCTCCTTTACTTTAGGTCTAGCAGCATAGATGCAGGGTTCTCCAAGTAAGATTTCCAAAGATTTGAAAAGCGGGCCATTGTGGCTCCATCAATTATCCGGTGATCAGCCGACCAGCTAACATTCACGATTTGAGCCTTGATCACTTCACCTTTAGCATTAAATCGGGGCAGGACCTAAAGTGTCAGAAATGTGGGTAAGATAGCAGGAAAATGTGAATAAACATTTGAATTCCTACAACTACAAGAATAACCATGCCATATTACACACCTGTATCTTTCCGATAGCTCCAATAGCTACTTCTGGAGGCAAGATGACGGGTTTCGCATAGGTGCCACCAATCTACAAACAGACAGACATGACACAGTAAAGATCTCTGAAGCACCCAACATTCTAAACCTTATTTTACAGTTAAATAAAATAAATTGCATTATGTCAATTGGACTGTGGAGCTTTAATTGTTTTTCAAACTGGCAAAGAGCTAATAATACGGGACACGCAAGTGTTATCGCTATGGGTAAGCATACAGCACAAGTCATGAGGCTACAGTACTAACGGTATTTTTTTATTCGTTCCTGGAATATGGGAGTCGCTGGAAAGGCTACCATTTATTGCCTTCTTGAACTGCTACAGTCCTTGTGGTGAAGGTACTCCCAACAGTGCTGTTAGGGAGAGAGTTCCAGGATTTTGACAGATGCATCTGCGACAGACTGGTACATTTAATATTATTTGTGCAGAACTATGGGTTCCTCGTGGGAAGTTTACACTAGAAATTGGGTTAATGCTGCTTTAAACTAATTTCACTCAAGACCCAGTACAGTCGGTAGCCTCCAGGCTGAACCTGGATCTGAATCTAGGTTTGAGGTGTGCCTACAGAATCTTGTTCTATTTCAGTTACAAGGTAAAATTACAGAAATAACATTAATCATATTTATATTTACAAAGCAGTTAGCTACAGTTACAATTCTGTCCTTTTTTTCTGTACCCTTTTCAAACTGTATCTCCCACAGCAATCCAATATTGTCATAAACATGATCAGCAACAGAGAGTACTTGAATCATTCCATATTTGGATTAGAATTCAAATGACCAAAATGGTTTTGTATATAGGTGTCATAACAGCAGGGTGCAGCCAGAGATAATTGTGCTGAGGATAGAGGTCTCGTGATGGTGGCTGGAGAGACAATGACCAGGGGAAACTATGGATAAAGTTCTGAGAAAACAATATCCATTTTTGGTACTTCCAGTATCTGACAGAAATGTGACATTAATGAATTGCATTACAGCCTAAATATTAGTGGTGGATCATTAGAAAGCAAATAAAAGACAAAGACATGGGAAACAGAAGTAATGTAACTGCACTTTACTAACCGAGCCAATGTTGGAGAGAGTGAACGTCCCACCAGTGAGCTCATTTGTCCCCAGCTGATTCGCAGAACCCAAAATCTGCAGCCGGTTTAATTCAGCTGCAATCTCAAAGACACTAAGAACCTGTATATTCTTAACAACTGGAACAATCAGACCTTGCTGTGTATCCATAGCGATGCCGATGTTGTGGGAAGCCTGGCCAGGAAAGACAACAGTTAGAAGCAAACTAAGATCAATATTTTGCAAATTACGCACAGTAACTGCAGGTAACTCTTATTCTACGGCTGCTAATATTTTCTCAATCACTGGTAATAATTTGCTATTAATTTATCTTTATATTTCAGCATCAAAAAGTTATTTCAGTAATTTCTGTTCCCTCATGCCACTCCTTCCCAGAGAGGAAGTGGAATGTGAGATTTTGCGGTCCACTTCCTCTCGGGCCGGTACACAATTTTGCCCTGCTGTTCTATGACTATTTATTCCCTTGCCATCAATGTCCTCCCTTACTTTATTTTTTCCAATGCTCTCTTTTCCTGCTTTGTTTATATTTAGGCTGGTTAAGTTTTTGTAGATCCATCCCTCCCCGCCCCCCCCCCCATCTTACGTATTTATAGCCTTTGCCACCTCCCTATTTACCCTTTCCACTAGGAACGAGTCCCATCCCGGATCACGTGGAGCCCATCCCATCGGTACAGCTCCTTGCTGTCCCAGAATTGGTGCCAGTGTTCCATGAAAAAGAACTCCTCTTTCTGTCTGCTTCTCTGCCAATTTGCACGTGGCTCGGGCAATAATCTAATGACATGAGCTCATAAATTGTAGGCCAATACTCCAGTGCAGTGCTGAGGGAGTGCTGCACTGTCGGAGGTGCCGTCTTTCAGATGAGACGTTAAACCAAGGCCCAGTCTGCCCACTCAGGTGGACGTAAAAGATTCCATGGCACTATTTCGAAGAGTAGGGGAATTATCCCCGGTGTCCTGGCCAATATTTATCCCTCAATCAACATAACAAAAACAGATTATCTGGTCATTATCACACAGCTATTTGTGAGAGCTTGCTGTGCGCAAATTGACTGCCGCATTTCCCATATTACAACAGTGACTACGCTCCAAAAAGTGCTTCATTGGCTGTAAAGCAGAGAATTCCGGTGGCCGTGAAAAGCGCTATATAAATGCAATTCTTTTTTTCTTCACACTTTGGCAGATAAGAACAGAAGAAATATAAACAGCAGTAGGCCATTCGGCCCCTCAAGCCTGTTCCGCCATTCAATAAGATCATGGCTGATCGGATCATGGACTCAGCTCCACTTCCCTGCCAGCTTCCCATACCCCTTTATTCCCTTATTGTTCAAAAATCTGTCTATCTCCGCCTTAAATATATTCAATGACCTAGCCTCCACAGCTCTCTGGGACAGAGAATTCCACAAATTTACAACCCTCAGAGAAGAAATTCCTCCTCATCTCAGTTTTAAATGGGCGGTCCCTTATTCTAAGACAATGTCCCCTAGTTTTAGTTTCCCCTATGAGTGGAAATATCCTCTTTGCATCCACCTTGTCGAGCCCCCTCATTATCTTATAAGTTTCAATAAGATCGCCGCTCATTCTTCTGAACTCCAATGAATATAGACTCAACCTGTCTTCATAAGTCAATCACTTCCCATCTCTAGAATCAACCTAAGTGAACCTTCTCTGAACAGCCTCCAATGCAAGTATATCCTTCCTTAAATATGGAGACCAAAACTGTACGCGGTACTCCAGGTGTGGCCTCATCAATACCCAATACAGTTGTAGCAGGACTTCTCTGCTTTTATACTCTATCCCCCTTGCAATAAAGGCCAATAGTCTATTTGCCTTCCTGATTATTTGCTGTACCTGCATACTAACTGTGTGTTTCAGGCACAAGGACCCCCAGGTCCCTCTGTGCTACAGCACTTTGCAATTTTTCTCCATTTAAATTATAATTTGCTTTTCTATTATTTCTGCCAAAGTGGATAACCTCACATTTTTCCACATTATACTCCATCTGCCAAATTAATGCCCACTCACTTAGCCTGTCTATATCCCTTTGCAATTTGCTTTCCCATCCATCTTTGTATCATACAGATGCATAGATGCAGTACTGTAGTGAATGCTTTTGCTGGTACTTTGATTCAAAGAACAAAATGACACCTCATCACAGGATTTACCCATCCACTAGACAGCCAAATACATTTATAATGCTGCATTTATACTACAGACCACTATCTGAAGGCCGGTTTGCAACAACAAATGCAGCTAGTCGATGTAGATACTGCCCATATATTTCAAATAAAAAGAACATGTGAGTTGGAGATCTGACATAAAAACAAAAAAAATAAACAGGAAATGCACTGTAGGTGGGTCAGCAGCTGTATGAGAAAGGTAGATTGACATTTTAGGAATGGGTGGATGCTCCATAGGTGGGATTACACTGCAGGGCAGTTTCTACAGCAGGCAAAGCCACATTGCAACAGCAGTTCAAACATCAATAAAGCCAAAAATTGTGACCACTAATCCAGGTCTGTACTGACTAGCAGGAGCAATGGGCCCTGGGGCGCCCGTTTTTCGCGCCTAAAAAAATCCTCGGTATTCTCCACCTACTTACAGGTCCTCTGGCCCTCGGCGCAGCCAGCACGAGCTGTGGGGGGGGGGGCGGAGCCAGGTCCCGGCGCTGAAAACAGTGCCGGGACCTCTGCACATGCACGCGACAGTCGGCACGCAAGTGCAGTAGCTCCAGGCGCCAAACTGTGTGGGAGGGTCCCGAAGCACGCAGCCCCTAGCCCTGGCCCAATGGCCTCACTGGGGCTGCGTGAATAAGGCTCCTCCCACGGCCAGCTCCTGCTCCCCGCCCCCGACAAGACCCGACACCCGCTCCCCCCGCCGACCAGACCCGACCCCCGCTTTCCCCCCCCCCCCCCCCCGCCGACCAGACACCCGTCTCTCTCTCTCTCTGCGACACGAACGGCTTTCTCCCCCCCACCTCCCGCTCAGCGGCACGAACGGCTGCAGCATTCTCCCTGGCTGAAGCACTTTCACACAGGTAGGAAGATGGTTTATTTAATCTTTCTTTGGCTTATAAATGTTTATTCAGGTTGGATTTATTTGTATAATATTTGTAGAAGTATAAATAAGGATTTATTGTCGAATTTAATGAGTTCCCTTCCCTTCCCCTCCCCCTCCCCCCCACCTCGTTCTGGACGCCTAATTTGTAACCTGCGCCTGATTTTTTTAATGTGTAGAACAGGTTTTTTCAGTTCTACAAAAATCTTCACTGGCTCCATTCTACTTTAGTTTGGAGTACGTTTTCACTGTGGAAACTTTCAAATCAGGCGTCAGTGGCCGGACACGCCCCCTTTTGAAGAAAAAATTCTGTTCTAAACTAGAACTGTTCTACCTGACCAGAACTGCAGAAAAAAAAATGTGGAGAATTACGATTTCTAAAATAGCCCGTTCTCCACCAGTTGCTCCTAAAAATCAGGCGCAAATCATGTGGAAACTTGGGCCCAATGTCACTCAGCTGGCCTGTACAAGGTATGTGCAGACACTTCAGCTGTTCCATTTACTAGTGGCCAGTAAACAGCCATTTCCCATGGGAAGTTGCTTTGGATTTGTCTTGCCATCTGGTATAATCTTGCCAAAAACCAGCTCTTTTGGTGATGCGTACTGCTTTGTCAACATCAGAGCTGTTGTGCCACCAACGCCAGAACACAAGAACATAATAGGAGCAGGAGTAGGCCATTTGGTTCCTCGAGTCTGCTCCGCCATTCAATAAGATCATGGCTGATCTGATCTTGGCCTCAACTCCACTTTCCTGCCCGCTCCCCATAACATAACCTGGACTCCCCCATCGTTCACAAATCTGTCTGTCTCTACCTTAAACATATTCAATGATCCAGCCTTAACAGCTCTCTGGGGTAGAGAATTCCAAAGATTCACAATCCTCAGAGAAGTAAATCCTCCTCATCTCCATTTCAAATGTGCAACCCCTTATTCTGAAACTATGCCCCCTCATTCTAGATTCCCCACGAGGGGAAACATCCTCTCTGCATTTACCCTGTCCAGCCCCTTCAGAACCTCAGACATTTCGAGAAGATCACCTCTCATTCTTCTAAACGCCAATGAGTATCGGCCCAACCTGCTCAACCTTTCTTCATAAGACAACTCCTGCATTTCAGGAATTAACCTAGTGAACCTTCTCTGAACAGCCTCCAATGCAAGTACTGTATATCCCTCCTTAAATATGGAGACCAAATCTGTATGCAGTACTCCAGGTGTAGTAAATGTAGCAAGACTTCCCTACTTTTATACTCCATCCCCCTTGCAATAAAGGCCAACATTCCATTTGCCTTCCTAATTATTTGCTGTACCTGCATGCTAACTTTTTGTGTTTCACGTACAAGAACCCCCAGATCGCTCTGTACCCAGCATGTTGTAGTCTCTCTCCACTTAAATAATAATTTGCTTTTTTATTCTTCCTACCAAATTGGATAACCTCACATTTTCCCACATTATACTCCATCTGCCAAATTTTTGCTGACTCACTTAACCTATCTATAATCCCTTCGCAGATTCTGTGTGTCCTCTTCACAACTTGCTTTCCCACCTATCTTTGCATCATCAGCAAATTTGGACATAGTACACTCGGTCCCTTCATCCAAGTCACGAATATAGATTGTAAATAGTTGAAGTCCCAGCACTGATCTCTGTGGCACCACACTAGTTAGTTTGCCAACATGAAAATGACCCATTTATCCCGACTCTCAGTTTTCTGTTAGTTAGCCAATCCTCTATCCATGCTAATATATTAACCCCAATCCTGAGCGCACTTATCTTGTGCAGTAACCTTTTATGTGGCACCTTATCAAATGCCTTCTGGAAATCCAAATACACGACATCTACTGGTTCGCCTTTATCCACCCTGTTCGTTACATCCTCAAAGAACTCTAGCTAATTTGTCAAACTTGATTTCCCTTTCATAAAACCATGTTGACTCTGCTTGATTGTATTATGATTTTCTAAATGTCCTGGTACTACTTCCTTAATAATGGACTCCAGCATTTTCCCCAATGACAGACGTTAGGCTAACTGGTCTATTGTTTCCTGTCTCCCTCGTTTCTTGAGTAGGGGCGGTACATTTGCGGTTTTCCAATCTGGTGGGACCAATCCAGAATCCAGGGAATTTTGGTAGATTACAACCAATGCATCCACTATGTCTGCAACCACTTCTTTTAAGACTCTAGAATGCAGACCATCAGGTCGAATGCCAGTGTTATCCAAGTAGCCATTTTTCATGTGTCGACAGGCTACTGAACCAGTGCTGTTTTCATCCAATATCAACATATATGCCTGCTAGAAGTAGTCACTGGGCAGCAATCGTAAGCGGCAACCCCAATTGACTTTTTCTCCCTCAGTGCTGTGGCCAACTGCACAACATCCATCAGGTGTAGCTATCATTGCTGAGCTGAGATTGGTAGACAGGGAACTGAACTAGGAACCGTCTATATAGCCTGATACACCAGGCAGTTCCTTTAACCACTCAGCCATCAGGGGAGTTAGAAGTCCCATATCTTTAACTGGTCAGGTAGGGAAGTTTCTTGATCTTTCAAATCACAAACATCTGCTTCACAAGTTAAAGCCTCTATGTAGCCAGAATTTGCCAAACAGAATTTCTGGTGTAAGACAGACAATTAGCAACATTAACACCAAAGATGTGGCAGAAAATGTTAACGGCAGAGTAACAGTTCTATTTAAAAAAAAAATGCAATTTTGGCAAAAAGCTTTATAAAAAGCAATGAACTTTCCAGAAATACTAAATGCTGTGCTAGAATCATGCTTGTTTGAGTTTACAGATTAGCTGTACTCAAGCACAGACTGTTCTGGTGTACTATCATAAAAGCTCTTCCTTCCCAAAAGATTTAAACATAATGGATTAACATTTGCTTTTCCCAGCTTCGCTTTTCCACTGGGAAACCTAAGTAACACTGACTTCTTGCTCAACTACAATCGCGCATCTGTTTCAGGACAGCAAACAAAATTCAATACTCAAACATGTACGACATTTACCCATTTCCACTTTCTGGACATATTATTACACAGCAGACAGCCTTGTTCTTTAAAAAGACAATTTTTGTGAGCAGTACAATGAGCTCATCTTGCACCACGTTCTACTCTGAATTTATTGGCGGCATTACTTTGTTGTTGCATGTGCTGCTCAGGTGTGCTTTAAAAATTTACTAAACATTTGAAAAATATACCAGCAGTATCCTTCCTAAGTAAGGGTTCAAAAAGGTGACTATTCTTCCATTCAAAGATGCTTAGGTACCTTTACTCTTGTGAATTAGATTTAAATTTTAATATCAGGTGTTGTGTTTTGCAGGCATACTAGAATGAGATTCTAAATTGGTCCTAGCCATTGAATTAACAGGAATTGTTTAAATGGATTTTATCATTGTGCAACATCAGCTTCAATGTAGAAGTATGTAAAACTCGGTTATCTGGTCGTGTGGAGACGATAAATCCCGCCTGATTTTGTATATACATTTGCTTTCTCATTTTAGCTAGGTTAATCTCTGGTGTGTTATATTTCCACTTACCCAAAGATAAGTGAGTGTGTGTAGCATGATATTAATTCCTAGCACACAAGGAAGGATATACTAACATTGGAGGCTATTCAGAGAAGGTTCACTAGGTTGATTCTAGAGATGAGGGGGTTGACTTATGAAGATAGATTGAGTAGGTTGGGCCTACACACGAGCGTTCAGAAGAATGAGAGGTGATCTTATTGAAACATAAGATAATGAGGGGACTCAACAAGGTGGACGCAGAGAGGATATTTCCACTCATGGGGAAACTAAATCTAGGGGACATAGTCTCAGAATAAGGGGCCGCCCATTTAAAACTGAAATGAGGAAGAATTTCTTCTGAGGGCTGTAAATCTATGGACTTCTCTGCCCCATAGAGCTGTGGAGGCTGGGTCATTGAATATATTTAAGGCGGAGATACAGATTTTTAAGCGACAAGGGAATAAAGGGTTATGGGGAGAGGGCAGGGAAGTGGAGCCGAGTCCATGATCAGATCAGCCATGATCTTATTAAATGGCAGAGCAGGCTTGAGGGGCGAGTAGATTCAAACTTCAGACTGTAAGGAGGTGGTCTACTTACAGAAAGTAAGGGCAAAAGAGGCAGCTCGTGCAGAGCACGGAGTGCAACAGCATAGAGTGGCATTTGTGAGTTTGGTAAGTGGGTGAGTTCGGGCAAGCGGGGGTGGCAGGTGCTGTTTTGTCTTGTTTTTCCTACCAGTGCTGACACTAGAGCAGCTGATAAGGAGTGCGAGAGTAGGAGACGGAGGCCCAGAGACCAGCCCAACCAGTTGCAGACAAAGATAGAGGGGTGCGAAATCGAGAGGTGACGTCACAGCCAAGCTGGTAAGTGGTTGGCTGTTCGACTGGTAAGTATAACTCTCTTTTAGACTGACTTTTAGATTGGTTTAATTGGCAGCCAACCAAAAAGTAGCTGTTTGGTGTTAAATTAATGTACTTACTAAAATTTACTTAAGGGTTAAGTCATGGCAGGAGAGCTCGGATCCGTGTCATGCGCCTCCTGTGCTATGTGGGAAGTCAGAGACGCTTCCTGTATCCCTGACTACTGTGTGTGCAGGAAGCATGTCCGGCTGAAGCTCCTGACAGACTGCACTGGAGCTGCGGATGGACTCACTCTGGAGCATGCACGATGCTGAGAATGTTGTGGATAGCACATTTAGTGAGTTGGTCACACCGCAGGTAAGGGTTAGGGCAGATAGTGAATGGGTGACCGAGAGACAAGGCAAGAGCAGGAAGGTAGTGCAGGAGTCCCCTGTGGTCATCTCTCCAAAACAGATATACCATTTTGGAGACTGTTGGGGGAGATGACTTACCAGGGGAAGGCACCAGCAGCCAGGTTCATGGCATCATGGGTGGCTCTGCTGCACAGAAGGGTGGGAAAAAGAGTGGGAGAGCTATAGTGATAGGGGACTCTATTGTAAGGGGAATAGATAGGAGTTTCTGCGGCCGCAACTGAGACTCCAGGATGGTATGTTGCCTCCCTGGTGCAAGGCTGCAGAGCATTCTGGAGAGGGAGGGTGAACAGCTAGTTGTCGTGGTACATGTAGGTACCAACGATATAGGCAAGAAGCGGGAAGAGGTCCTACAAGCTGAATTTAGGGAGCCAGGAGTTAAATTAAAAAAGCAGGACCTCAAAAGGTAGTAATCTCTGGATTGCTACCAGTGCCAAGTGCTAATCAGAGTAGAGGTAGCAGGATAGTTAGAATAAATACGTGGCTTGAGCAGTGGTGCAAGAGGGAGGGATTCAAATTCCTGGGACATTGGAACCAGTTCTGGGGAAAGTGGGACCTGTACAAAAGGGACGGTCTGCACTTGGGCAGGACTGGAACTGATGTCCTAGGGGTAACATTTGCTAATGCAGTTCGGGAGTGTTTAAACTAATATGGCAGGGGGATGGGAACCTATGCAGCGAGATAGGGCGAAGTAATATGGAGTTAGAAACAGATGGTAGAAAGGTAAAAAGCAATAGTGGAAGGCCGAGTAAACAAAGGCAAGAAACAAAAAAGGGCCACACTACATCATAATTCTAAAAGGACAAAGGGTGTTTAAAAAAAACAAGCCTGAAGGCTTTGTGTCTTAATGCAAGGAGTATCCGTAATAAGGTGGATGAATTAACTGTGCAAATAGATGTAAATACATATGATGTGATTGGGATTACAGAGACGTGGCTCCAGGATGATCAGGGCTGGGAACTCAACATCCATGGGTATTCAACATTCAGGAAGGATAGAATAAAAAGGAAAAAGGAGGTGGGGTAGCATTGCTGGTTAAAGGAGAGATTAATGCAATAGTTAGGAAGAACATTAGCTTGGATGATGTGGAATTTATATGGGTAGAGCTGCAGAACATCAAAGGGCAAAAAACGTTAGTGGGAGTTGTGTACAGACCTCCAAACAGTAGTAGTAGTTGGGGAGGGCATCAAACAGGAAATTAGGGGTGCATGCAATAAAGGTGCAGCAGTTATCATGGGTGACTTTAATATGCATATAGATTGGGCTAACCAAACTGGAAGCAATACGGTGGAGGAGGATTTCCTGAGTGCATAAGGGATGGTTTTCTAGACCAATATGTCGAGGAACCAACTTGGGGGGAGGCCAGCTTAGACTGGGTGTTGTGTAATGAGAGAGGATTAATTAGCAATCTCGTTGTGCGAGGCCCCTTGGGGAAGAGTGACCATAATATGGTGGAATTCTGCATTAGGATGGAGAATAAAACAGTTAATTCAGAGACCATGGTCCAGAACTTAAAGAAGGGTAACTTTGAAGGTATGAGGCGTGAATTGGCTAGGATAGATTGGCAAATGATACTTAAGGGGTTGACAGTGGATGGGCAATGACAGACATTTAGAGACCGCATGGATGAACTACAACAATTGTACATCCCTGTCTGGCGTAAAAATAACAAAGGGAAGGTGGCTCAACCGTGGCTATCAAGGGAAATCAGGTATAGTATTAAAGCAAAGGAAGTGGCATACAAATTGGCCAGAAATAGCAGTGAACCGGGACTGGGAGAAATTTAGAACTCAGCAGAGGAGGACAAAGGGTTTGATTCGGGCAGGGAAAATAAAGTACGAGAGGAAGCTTGCAGGGAACATTAAGACGGACTGCAAAGGTTTCTATAGATATGTAAAGAGAAAAAGGTTAGTAAAGACAAACATAGGTCCCCTGCAGTCAGAATCAGGGGAAGTCATAACGGGGAACAAAGAAAAGGCAGACCAATTGAACAAGTACTTTGGTTCGGTATTCACTAAGGAGGATACAAACAACCTTCCGGATATAAAAGGGGTCAGAGGGTCTAGTAAGAAGGAGGAACTGAGGGAAATCCTTATTAGTCGGGAAATTGTGTTGGGGAAATTGATGGGATTGAAGGCCGATAAATCCCCAGGGCCTGATGGACTGCATCCCAGAGTACTTAAGGAGGTGGCCTTGGAAATAGTGGATGCATTGACAGTCATTTTCCAACATTCCATTGACTCTGGATCAGTTCCTATGGAGTGGAGGGTAGCCAATGTAACCCCACTTTTAAAAAAAGGAGGGAATCAATTATTAAGGATGTCATAGCAGCGCATTTGGAAAGAGGTGACATGATAGGTCCAAGTCAGCATGGATTTGTGAAAGGGAAATCATGTTTGACAAATCTTCTGGAATTTCTTTAAGGATGTTTCCAGTCGAGTGGACAAGGGAGAACCAGTTGTTGGTGTATTTGGACTTTCAGAAGGCTTTCGATAAGGTCCCACACAAGAGATTAATGTGCAAAGTTAAAGCACATTGGATTGGGGGTAGTGTGCTGACGTGGATTGAGAACTGGTTGGCAGACAGGAAGCAAAGAGTAGGAGTAAATGGGTACTTTTCAGAATGGCAGGCAGTGACTAGTGGGATACCGCAAGGTTCTGTGCTGGGGCCCCAGCTGTTTACATTGTACATTAATGATTTAGTCGAGGGGATTAAATGCAGTATCTCCAAATTTGCGGATGACACTAAGTTGGGTGGCAGTGTGAGCTGCGAGGAGGATGCTATGAGGCTGCAGAGTGACTTGGATAGGTTAGGTGAGTGGGCAAATGCATGGCAGATGAAGTATAATGTGGATAAATGTGAGGTTATCCATTTTGGTGGTAAAAACAGAGAGACAGACTATTATCTGAATGGTGACAGATTAGGAAAAGGGGAGGTGCAACGAGACCTGGGTGTCATGGTACATCAGTCATTGAAAGTTGGCATGCAGGTACAGCAGGCGGTTAAGAAAGCAAATGGCATGTTGGCCTTCATAGCGAGGGGATTTTAGTACAGGGGCAGGGAGGTGTTACTACAGTTGTACAGGGCCTTGGTGAGGCCACACCTGGAGTATTGTGTACAGTTTTGGTCTCCTAACTTGAGGAAGGACATTCTTGCTATTGAGGGAGTGCAGCGAAGGTTCACTAGACTGATTCCCGGGATGGCGGGACTGACATATCAAGAAAGACTGGATCAACTGGGCTTGTATTCACTGGAGTTCAGAAGAATGAGAGGGGATCTCATAGAAACGTTTAAAATTCTGATGGGTTTAGACAGGTTAGATGCAGGAAGAATGTTCCCAATGTTGGGGAAGTCCAGAACCAGGGGTCACAGTCTAAGGATAAGGGGTAAGCCATTTAGGACCGAGATGAGGAGAAGCTTCTTCACCCAGAGTGGTGAACCTGTGGAATTCTCTACCACAGAAAGTTGTTGAGGCCAATTAACTAAATATATTCAAAAAGGAGTTAGATGTAGTCCTTACTACTAGGGGGATCAAGGGGTATGGTGAGAAAGCAGGAATGGGGTACTGAAGTTGCATGTTCAGCCATGAACTCATTGAATGACGGTGCAGGCTCGAAGAGCCGAATGGCCTACTCCTGCACCTATTTTCTATGTTTCTAGTCATCAGTCGGGCACTGAAACCCTGGTCTGACACTTGGACCATTCTGCAGTCACAGACACAATCGGACATTGCTCAGAGTGAAACTGCTGTGTGACATCAATAAACTGCAGCACTTATGTACTCTGGCCGAATTCCTCAATCAGACAGAACCACATGTACTCTCACATCACTTCATCTCTAGGACTCAGCAAGCAGTTCTATCCAGAACGATATCGATTATCAAAAAAGTTTAAACAAAATTTTAAATTCAGTTTTGGTCCTAAACATTAAGCGTTGGTTGCCGGTCTTTTTGGGTACTGGTTAGAAAAAGTTAATTTCAGATTAATGGTGACAGATTTTATTGACGCTGCTTGGAGTGAAATTGCTGTGTGATTTACATTAGTGATAAAAGCAGTTTTGCTCTTCCCGAGCAGCATGTGTAAACTCTGAATCCATAGGCATGAACTAGACTCCCTCTCAGCCTGCGGAGATGGTGACATAGATAAGCAGAGCACTGCAATAATAAAAATGCGTAGTTAAAAAGCCAAACAAAGAAAAGTACAAGTGCAGGACTGGAATTCTAGTGTCAGCCTATTCACATTATACAGTACTTGACAAGAATGTTAAACACACTTTTTAAACTATGTAACATTCGGTCTTTAAAACTAGTTGAATGTAACTAGCTGCATCCTTCTAATCAGATTTCAAGATACCGGCATACACATTAATTCTCAAGGATGTACAGTTGGTCTGGTAGTAGCAGCAGACCATTAAGCAAATGTCAAACAGAGTAGCTATGGGATACAAAACTATTTCTGAACTCTTGTTTAATCATTAACTTAAAAAAACATTAACAGGACCTAGTTAGATTAATTTAAGGCACATGTTATCTGATTCAAAAATGAAAATCACAATGTGTTCTCTGCGAATGCTGCATGTCCGAATACAGATGAAGTTGTCCAGATACAGCTTTAAACCTTGTTCCCCATTGCTCTTCTACATTTACGAGTAACTGTCCCCTTGCGTAGCAAAACATATAGAAAAAGGACATACAGATCAGAGTTTGGAATTTAATTCAGTAGTTCTTTTTGGGGAAGAAATTCCAGCTTCTTTCGATACATTTTTTTTTTCTGAACCAGATCAGGTCACATTAATCCAACTCAGATATAGACCTAATAGCAGCAGTCATTTATATCCAGTAATCATTGAAACTATTTAAGATTTCTTATTAGGTTACCCACAAAATAAATCTACTGCACTCCTTAACATTCATTTTTTTTTTTAAGTACCATGTGCTGCAGTTATATCATTACCTTATAAGTTATAATCTGGCAGTTATCATCTAATGAAGCATTTAGGATCGGATGTTGTAGCAAACCCAAAGACGCTGCCTATTGGAATCAAGCACACAGAATTTTAAATGAATTATAATACTTATTTAATTTTACAAGTCACCTTTTGATTTACTAAAGATAAATTAAATGTTTTGTACTTCACAAGACCGCTCTTCAATTTTAATTTTCTTTTATTAAAAGGCCTAAAAAATACCAGCTGTCCCAATCCATCCATCACTAGGTCTATAATAACTTCAGGCAAGGCCAACATCCCCAGCATTGAAGCACTGACCACACCTGATCAGCTCCGCTGGGCAGGCCACAGAGTTCGCATGCCAGACACGAGACTCCCAAAGCAAGCACTCTACTCAGAACTCCTTCATGGCAAATAAGCCAAAGGAGGGCAACGGAAACGTTACAAGGACACCCTGAAAGCCTCCCTGATAAAGTGAAACATCCCGGCTGACACCTGGGAGTCCCTGGCCAAAGACCGCCGTAAGTGGAGGAAGTGTATCAGGGAGGGTGCTGAGCACCTCGAGTCTCGTCATCGAGAGCATGCAGAAATCAAGCGCAGGCAGCGGAAAGAGCGTGCGGCAATCCAGTCCCACCCACCCCTTCCCTCGACGACTGTTTGTCCCACCTGTGACAAAGACTGTGGTTCTCATATTGGACCGTACAGCCACCTAAGAATTCATGATAAGAGTGGAAGCAAGTCTTCCTCGATTCCGAGGGATTGTCCATGATGATGGTGAATAACTTCAAATAGTTCAACTAATATATTTCAATGCAGATAACAAACATTAATAATTGTCACTTCTAACATGGTTAAAGGTTAAAATTTGAAATTTGTCACTATACACTAGATCCGTGGAATTGCTCATGCTAGCGAGAGGATATGTTGATCATGGTTTTCTGTCAACATTTACCATTGTAAATTGCTGTGGAAGCATTTTCCAATCAATTTTACTATTAAAATGTATTTGCAGGTACTGGTTATTAGGTGGAGGGAATTTCTGAATTCTCTCTCAACCATTTTGCATATTAAAAGCGGTCTTGTGAATTCTATTCATCAACGGACCATGACAACACCTCAGGCAGATATAGATATACAGCTATCAAAACATAGGATGGATTAAAAGTCTTTGGATAACAGAAACGGATAAACAAAAACAAAAAAGGTCAAATACAAAGAAATAAGAAAAAAAAAAAAAGAGTCCCATCTCTTGCCAAACTATGGACATCATTTGCCATTTAGTAGTTGCTAAGACAGAAGACTTTCATTAAATCGTCCCACAGTGGATTAAAACTCAGGTCTGAGTACAAAAATAGTGCATCACTCCATTTATATAGCATTTTTTGAACAAGTGTTAAATGCAAGTTTTAGTTTTTACCCAGGCAAAATTCTGAGTTATTTTTGTTTTTCCCACCTTTAGAAAGAATGGCATAAAAGAGAGTTTGATCCCTCGATCTTCAGTAACAGCTTTCAACTCTTTCCGTAGGTTCATAAGGCGAGTTAAATCCACTTCATCACAGTAGCCAAAATGAGGAATTTTCAGCGCAACGGACATGGTCTTTACCATAGCCTTCTGGATCCCTGTGGTCATAAAACATTCAAGCTGTTTGCTGGCTAATCGTTTTTTTAAATTTTTGCATGCAGAATATTTAAAAATGAGATAATTCCATTAATTTTTAGTTTTTGTATGTTAAAAGCTTTGCTATTGTAACTGGTGCATATGTGAAGATGGCCTTACACTGAGTGTTGACTGCAGTTGAACAGAATTTAAAAAAATATCTTGCATTTTTAGCCCTTCCCTCTTTTCTGATTTTCCCATGCCCACCCACTACTCTGCAGAGAGAAAATCCCATGGCTCTGGAACTGGCTGCTTGAAAACTTGTTGATAGCAGCTTGGAGTAGATTACCATATGACCTTTCAGGAAGGAATGGGAGGGGGTTGGGTCAGAGAACACACCGAATCTTCAAGCACTGCTTCCAGTATTAGCAGCATTGAGATCGGGAAATCCCTGTGCATGAAACTGGGTACTTATCCATTTTGTGGCATAGTAAGCTGGCATTGCAATGTATTATCCCACTGCACCAATCCAGACCTTTTATCTTTAAATCACAATTAAACGATGCAGAATTTGGAACATTCACAAACATGTTACCTTTAACTGGTTCAGTTCTATCTTTTCCGGTAAAGGCCATTATTGGAGTTATTGGTTTAGGAACAGGGGGTGGCCCTTTAGGCTTGGATAGGGCTGGTTCTGGTGGAGGTGGACTAATCTCAGGTGATGGTGGTAAAATGGCCCCAGTTTGCTTAGCCAAGTAGTTCAGTATATCTTCTTTGAGGATGCGTTCATCTTTTCCAGTTCCCACCACTTCACTTAGTTTGATCTGCATAAAGAACATGGTTAGATTACAAAGTTACTAGCTATATAAAATAGTTAGATTACAAAGTTACTAGCTGGTCAGTGATGCTCTAGCAGTCGCTGTCAGAGAGAGGGGGGACACAAGTTTGACCCCCACCGCCCCCCTCCCCCCGCAGCCACCCCCCTTGACCCATGTCTCAATCTCAGCCCCTGAAGTGTAAAGGAAAAATTACATGAGAAAACTCTACTGGGCTGCTTGCATACATCTTCTAGAAACATAGAAAATAGGTGCAGGATTAGGTCATTCGGCCCTTCAAGCCTGCACCACCATTCAATAAGATCATGGCTGATCATTCACCTCAGTACCCCTTTCCTGCTTTCTCTCCATACACCTTGATCCCTTTAGCCGTAAGGGCCATATCTAACTCCCTCTTGAATATATCCAATGAACTGGCAACAACTCTCTGCGGTAGGAAATTCCACAGGTTAACAACTCTGAGTAAAGAAGTTTCTCCTCATCTCAGTCCTAAATGGCTTAAACCTTATCCTTAGACTATGTCCCCTGGTTCTGGACTTCCCCAACATCGGGAACATTATTCCTGCATCTAACCTGTCCAGTCCCGTCAGAATGTTGTATGTTTTTATGAGATCCCCTCTCATCTTTCTAAACTCCAGTGAATACAGGCCCAGTCCATCCAGTCTCTCCTCATATGTCAGTCCTGCCATCCCGGGAATCAGTCTGGTGAACCTTCGCTGCACTCCCTCAATAGCAAGAACGTCCTTCCTTAGATTAGGAGACCAAAACTGAACACAATATTCCAGGTGAGGCCTCATCAAGGCCCTGTTCAACTGCAGTAAGACCTCCCTGCTCCTATACTCAAATCCCCGAGCTATGAAGGCCAACATACCATTTGCCTTCTTCAATGACTGATGTACCATGACACCCAGGTCTCGCTGCACCTCCCCTTTTCCTAATCTGCCGCCATTCAGATAATATTCTGTCTTCGTGATTTTGTCACCAAAGTGGATAACGTCACATTTATCCACATTATACTGCATCTGCCATGCATTTGCCCACTCACCTAACCTGTCCAAGTCACCCTGTAGCCTGGCAATTAAGAGCAAATAATGATAGTGGCCTAAGAGCAGGCTACCACTCGAGCCTCTTGGATGCAAGTGTACACCATTCGCAAGATCTATATACAGCACAAATAGATCTACAGTGTCGTACTCCCATGCAACAAGGTGGAGTCTGAATGCCAAAATTGCTCACCATTCAAACACCTAATCCCTGAATGGTGACATTCTGCCCTTGGATGGGCACTAAATGAAACACTTTCTTTGGGAGGAAAAGAAAACAAGATTTCCCGTGCAAAATCCCAACTCATCAATTAATCATTGGTCATCACCAACAGCTGCCATTGGAAGGAAGATCTAGTCTGTGACTAGGACTGATACACCTTCTTGGCTAAAAAGTCATAAAATGTGTGGGCAGGCTAATAGTAGTGGAGAAATCTAACTAAGTTTAGAACTTTAAAAAAGCCATAACGCAATTTTATGATGCCTATTAATACAAAAACAAATGATTCAATATGAATTTAGCAGGTTATTATGGTATTAAAGAGATCAGCCAAAAAGTATACCATTCCTAGAACAAAACAAATCTGATCTGTACAAGTCCAAAGATAAATTAGAAATGAAAAAAACGAGTTGGTTGCATCATCAGCAACTGCCGTAATGGAAAAAGAAAAAATTGCAAGTGCTGGAACTCCGAAAATAAAAACAGAACACACTGTAAACACACAGATCAGTCAGCATCTGTTGAGAGGACAAGTTATGACATTTGGGGTGTGTACTCTTCATCAGAACTGAAGAGTGCACAGCCACAATCTCATTCCCTTTACAGATTGTGACTGACTTGTTGTGTATTGCCAGCATTTTCTGTTTTTGTTACTGCTCTAATGAAGCTAGGCTGAGCAGCAATTCAGTGCATTTGAAATTACACTGTAACACCAAGAATCTGTCACCACTCAATGGAACCTGAACGGAACCAGGAGATTTAGTGGCAACGAGAACTGTATGTGAACAATGACAACCTGTAAATCACCTTGATCACAGTACAAAAACTCCTCACACAAAAATCAGATAAACTGGACCATTTGAGTAAGAACCTGAACACTATTGTTTGGTTCTGTTCTATGTGCAGTATCTTCTCAAACACTGACATTGCAACCATTTAAAATCTTTCAGCATCCATGGCAACATTTGCATTAAGCTAATGTATTTCTGCAGGGTCATTTTTCTTTTACAATAGAGGAGCACTAATGGCAAATAACATTGTATGCTTAATATACAACATTAAATAAAAAAAAACTTCTTTTTGCCGTTTCCTAGAAACTGGAAAACCTTTCAAAACAAGTGTGTCATTTTATTGCAGCAACAGATGTGAATCGGCCTTTTAGTGGCTGATAATAGGAGAAGGTTAGACAAACAGAGGCCAACCCATCAAGAGAATATCTCCAAACCTACATTGTTCTCCATGGCGAGTCTGCGTACAGCTGGCGTTGCCAATATTTTCTGCCCTTTTATCTCCTGGTGTGTGTGTTCCTCGTTCAACACTGCAGGAGCTTCAACCACATCTTGCTCTGGGATAACAGCTGCGACAGAAGCACAGGGGAGACAACCATATTAGTTGCTGTTAAACCATAGGATCATTCAGCTTAGGTTTTTGACCGATTTCATGGACTGATTCCTCCTACATAACCCTATTCTGTATATTTGTACATATGTTGGGGTGCAGGTATTGAAATATAAAATGCATCTGAAAGAAAATGTTCTCAAAACATATGACAAAACTTGGGTCTTAATCCACCCATGATTGAAATGGACGCCCCCGACATAGCACTGCCTTCAAGTTGGACATTAATTTTGCAATTTTACTCTGAGCAGCAGCTGAGTGGTACTCCATATGGTAAAAAAAAGCACTGGATATAATGGAGCCTCATTAAACTTCAACTTACTTCTCCTATCTTGAATAAGGTATGAGGGTAGCTACAGTACTTAACATAATTTGTAAAACTGCTTTTGCAGGATATTAACAGCACAGTTCAATTGATCTGGCAACAACCACAATAACAGTTATTGTTCTGGTGAGCGAGATTTATGCATAAAAGATCAAGATCACCTGTAATAGGTACATTGCAGAAACACTGCCATGGCACAGCTTAATACAACAAGAAAGGTTCTTTGTCCCGAAAACCTTCAGTGAGACAGCTACAAAAGTGGTTACAATCTATGCTTCTGGGGTTCTTGTTCCAACTTCCCTGCCGAGCCTGAGCAGTGGTCGCTATGATACGGTCTCTTTACAGACAAATAATCCAAGTTAAAGGATTGTTTAAGCAGTCTTAGTTTCTGAAGACCTTTACTGCTCCCTAAAATTATTCTAGACATGGAGCTATCAATCCAAGCCAAATCTTCAGCTGCATTCCTCAGTGGAGGGGATGTGCTGCACCTGAGAGAGAGAAATTGTATTTCCCCCTCCTTCAAAGCGAACACACATAGCAGGATAAGGCCTACCCCTCATCATCATAGGCAGTCCCTCGGAATCGAGGAAGACTGGCTTCCACTTTTAACAAGAGTTCTTAGGTGGCTGTACAGTCTGATACGAGGACCACAGACCCTATCACAGGTGGGGAAGATAGTCGTTAAGGGAAAGGGTAGGTGGAACTGGTTTGCCGCACGCTCTTTCCGCTGCCTGCGCTTGATTTCTGCACGCTCTCGGTGACGAGACTCCAGGTGCTCAGCACCCTCCCGGATGCACTTCCTCCACTTAGGGCAGTCTTTGGCCAGGGTCTCCCAGGTGTCAAGTGGGGATGTTGCACTTTATCAGGGAGGCTTTGAGGGTGTCCTTGTAATGTTTCCTCTGTCCACCTTTGGCTCGTTTGCCGTGAAGGAGTTCCGAGTAGAGTGCTTGCTTTGGGAGTCTCGTGTCTGGCATGCAAATTATGTGGCCTGCCCAGCAGAGCTGATCAAGTGTGGTCAATGCTTCGATGCTGGGGATGTTGGCCTTGTTGAGGATGCGAATGTTGGTGCGTCTGTCCTCCCAGGGGATTTGGAGGATCTTGCAGAGACATCGTTGGTGGTATTTCTCCAGCGACTTGAGGTGTCTACTGCACATGGTCCATGTTTGAGCTATATATGAGGGTGGGTATTACTACAGCCCTGTAGACCATGGGCTTGGTGGCAGTTATGAGGGCCTGGTCTTCAAATACTCTTTTCCTCAGGCAGCTGAAAGCTGCACTGGCGCACTGGAAGCGGTGTTGGATCTCGTCGTCAATGACTGCTCTTGTTGATAGGAGGCTCCCGAGATATGGGAAGTAGTCCACGTTGTCCAGGGCCGCGCTGTGGATCTTGATGACTGGGGGACAGTGCTGTGCGGTAGTGACAGGCTGGTGGAGGATCTTTGTCTTGCTGATGTTTAGCATAAGGCCCATGCTTTCGTACGCCTCAGTAAATATGTCGACTATGTCCTGGAGTTCAGCCTCTGTATGTGTGCAGACGCAGGCGTTGTTCTCGTACTGTAGCTCGACGACAGAGGTTGGGGTGGTCTCGGACCTGGCCTGGAGGCAGCGAAGGTTGAACAGTTTCCCACTGGTTCTGTAGTTTAGTTCCACTCCAGCAGGGAGCTTGTCGATTGTGAGGTGGAGCATGGCAGCGAGGAAGATTGAGAAGAGGGGGACACCACTACTGACATCACACATAGGGTGGATCAAAGCATACAGTTGTGAGTGTTAGGATCAATTTGAGGAGAGGGAGAGATATTTCTTGAAGAGCAGAACTTGTGTCTAATTGAGTTCCTCCTCCTCCCCCCTCAAATGTAACTTTCTAATCCCTTGCTGGATTACAGTTCCATAGTTGGTGATAGTCCTTCAGTACCTCACCCAAGTGACCATCCATGCAGAGCCAAGACAGCAAGCACTGGAAGGCTATGCATCCAAGGAGGTGGTGGGGGGGGGCGAGAAAGAAGTGAGAAATGGGAAGAGTAGGGGCGCCTCAACCAAGCTTGATCCAATCCCTATGCAACATCCACATGAAAACGTGTCCATCCACATGAAAACGTGTCCAGCATCGTGTCAACTCGTCCTCCAAACTACTTTTGTCAATTTGATTTGTCCAGTCTATGACGATTAAAGTCCCCCACGATCCAATTAGACCCACTCCCTTGCTCTCTCCCCAGCCCTGAAAATTTTTCTTTTACAAGTATTTATCCAGTTCTTTTTTGAAAGTTACTACTGAATCTGTTTCCAACCACTCTTTCAGCAGTGCATTCCAGATCATGGCCCCAAGTTTCCACATGATTTGCTCCTGATTTTTTAGGAGCAACTGGTGTAGAACGGAGTATCTTAGAAATCGGAATTCTCGTCATTTAGTTTGCTCCAGTTCTAGTCAGTTAGAACAGTTTCACTTTGGACCAGAATTTTTTTTCTCACAAGGGGGCGTGTCCGGCCACTTACACCTGTTTTCAAAGTTTCGTGAGTGAAAACTTACTCCAAACTAACTTAGAATGGAGTAAGTGAAGATTATTGTACGCTCGAAAAAACCTTGTCTACACTTTAGAAAATCAGGCGTAGGTTACAAATCAGGCGTAGGGAATTGGAGGGTGGGGGGGTTTAAAGGGAAGTTTACAAACATTAAACACTTCAGTTTTACAAATAAAGAGCAATCATCAATAACAAATGATAAATACATCAATAAATCAACCAATAAATCAATCCAAAAAAATTAAGAAGAAGAAATAATTTTAAAAAAAATCAATAAATAAAACATTTTCTACTTACCGACTGCAGCACCGGGAGCCCTTCAACAGCGTGCTGGGATGCCCCCCCAGTGTGTCTCTGTCAGTGTCTCTATCTCTCTGTCTGTCTGTGTGTGTCTCTCATTCTCTGTGTTTCTGACAGCGAGGGGAGGGGGGGGGAGGAGGTGAGAAGGGGGAGATGGGGGGGGGGGGGGAGAAGGGGAAGGGATGGGGGGGGGAAGGGAGAAGGGGGAGGGATGGGGGGGGAGAAGGGGGAGGGGGAGAAGGGGGAGGGATGGGGGGGGGGAAGGGAGAAGGGGGAGGGATGGGGGGGGGGGGGGAAGGGAGAAGGGGGAGGGATGGGGGGGGAGGAGAATGGGGAGAGAAGGGGGGGGAAGAAAGGAGAAGGGGGGAGGGAAGAGAAGGGGGAGGGATGGGGGGGGAAGAAAGGAGAAGGGGGGGAGGGAAAGGAGAAGGGGGGGGAAGAAAGGAGAAGGGGGGGAGGGAAAGGAGAAGGGGGGGAGGGAAAGGAGAAGGGGGGGAGGGAAAGGAGAAGGGGGGGAGGGAAAGGAGAAGGGGGGGAGGGAAAGGAGAAGGGGGGGAGGGAAAGGAGAAGGGGGGGAGGGAAAGGAGAAGGGGGGGAGGGAAAGGAGAAGGGGGGGAGGGAAAGGAGAAGGGGGGGAGGGAAAGGAGAAGGGGGGGAGGGAAAGGAGAAGGGGGGGGAGGGAAAGGAGAAGGGGGGGGAGGGAAAGGAGAAGGAGGGGGAGGGAAAGGAGAAGGGGGGGAGGGAAAGGAGAAGGGGAGGGGAGGGAAAGGAGAAGGGGGGGGAGGGAAAGGAGAAGGGGGGGGAGGGAAAGGAGAAGGGGGGGGAGGGAAAGGAGAAGGGGGGGAGGGAAAGGAGAAGGGGGGGAGGGAAAGGAGATGGGGGGGAAGAAAGGAGAAGGGGGGGGCGGGGGGAAGGAAAGGAGAAGGGGGAGGGAGGCTGAACGGGCAGGGCCCGTCCCAAGCACCAGATTTACAGGTAGGTGGCGTTGGGTCGGGTCGGGTGGGAGCGCGGGGGGGGGGGGGGGGGGGGGATGATGGGAGGGATGTCGGCTCGGTTCGGGGGAGGGAGGGAGAGGGAGGTCAGGTCGGATCCAGTCCGGGGGGGAAAATCGATGTCGGGTCTGGTCCAGAGGATGGCGGGGGGGGGTGGGTAGCGGGAGTCGCTATCGGATCCGTTCCGGAGGTGGGGGGGGCGGGTCCGGTCCAGAGGCAGGCGCAGGGGGAGAGCGGGAGTCGAGTCAGGTCGGGAGGAAGCAGGAGCTGGCTGTGGGAGGAGCCTTATTCACGCAGCCCCAGTGAGGCCATTCGGCCAGGGCTAGGGGCTGCGTGCTTCGGCCCCTCCCACAGTTTTGGGCGCCTGGAGCGCGCATGTGCAGAGGTCCTGGCACTGTTTTCAGCGCAGGGACCTGGCTCCGCCCCCTACAGCTCCTGCTGAGCTGCGCCGAGGGCCAGAGGACCTGCAGGGAGGTGGAGAATCTGGAGGGCTTTTTTAGGCGCACTTTGTGGTGCGAAAAACGGCCGTCCAGGTCGGGACTGCGCCGTTCTAGGCGCGGCTCGAAACTTGGGCCCCATAACTCACAATGTAAAAAAAACTCCCCCTGGCTCTTTTGCCAATTACCTTAAATCTGTGTCCTCTGACTCACCTGTCAATGGAAACAGTTTCTCTTCATTTGCCTGATCAAAATTTCTCATAATTTTGAAAATCTCCATTAAATCTACCCTTAACGTTCTCTGCTCGGAGAAAAATCCCAGTTTCGCTAGTTCATATAGCCTGCTCCACCATTCAATAAGTTCATGCTTGATCTTCGACATCAACTCCACTTCCCCACCCTATCCCCATATTCCTTGATTCCCTTAGATTCCAAAAATCTATCAATCTTGAATTTACTCAACGACTGAGCATCCATAGCCCTCTAGGGTAGAGAATTCTAAAGATTCACAATCCTTTTGATAGGAGGAGAAATTTCTTCACTCAGTCCTAAATGATCGACCCCTTATTCTGAGACTGTGACCCCTAGTTCTAGAAACCCAGTCAGGGGAAACATCCTCCCAGCATCGACCCGGTCAAGCCCCTTAATAATTTTGTACATTTCAATGAGATCACCCCTCATTTTTCTAAATTCAAGGGAATATAGGCCGATTCTACTCATCTCTCCTCATCGGACAATCCCCCTCATCCCAGGAATCAGTCTAGTGACTTTCCGTTGCACTCCCCTAAGGCAAATATATTCTCGTCTCTGCACATAACTGAAGTTTGCATCCTGGTATAATTCTGGTAAATCTCTTCTGCCGCCGCTCCAAGGGCCTGACATCCTTCCTAAAGTGTGGTGCCCAAATTGGACACAATACTCTATGCTGAGGCCTTACCAGTGAGTTATAAAGGTCTGGCTTTTGTACTCTATGCCTCTATTTATAAAACCCAGGATTCCAGATGCTTTTTGAACAGCTGTCTCAACTTGTCCTGCCACCGTCCAAGATTTGTGTATGCGAATCCCCGATCACTCGCTTCCTGTTCTCCCTTTAAAATTGTACCATTTTTTTAAAAAAAATTGCCTCTCCTCATTCATCCTTCCAAAATGCAAATTACATGCACATTCTATTGAAATGAGGCATTTTTACATAAATGCTCAGTGGTGACCAAACCCTATACACTTCCCCCCGTCCCCCCACTCCCCCGCAACCAATCAGTACCCAAGTTTGATGTACCTCTTACAGCTTCTGTTTCTATATCAACCAATGGTTTGCCCACATAAGCAGTGTCATCCACGCTGTAATAAATTTTTCGAACCACACCATCATATCGGCTGGTTATTGTAACTGATGCTTTGTCACTCTGAACTTCACAGATACTGTCAAACTGTGATACTGCATCTCCTACCTTTACGTACCTGTAGAATTGGAAAAAAGCCACCTTATATTTCTGAAATAAGCATTAACTATAAAATACTGGAACAATACAAGTATAACATGGAAATCTTAATGCATTTCAAGAACAAGGAGGACTTTTGGAGAACAGTTAAAGAATAAAAATGTAGTCCGCCCCACTCCCCAGCAAGGACAATTTATAACAACTTGCATTTGGATAGCATCTTTATAGTAGAAAAACATCACAAGGTGCTTCAAGGAAAAATAACAGCTTCTAAAAATCCACATATTACATTAGTACAAACACAAATTCTAATTATATAGAATTAACAAATTTGGAAAGTCCCTCAACAGATCAGCAAAATCCCAGGTTCCACCCTGCTCTGCATCGAGTTCACTGAAGCAGTAAGGATTCTGCAAATGGCCACAGGATTAGTGTTACGGAAAGAAATAAAAATTTAGAGTTCCCATTTCTGATTAGTGTCCAGTGATCCTTGTTAGAAGTGCAAAAGTGAGGACTTTGTTTGAAGACAAAACGAGATTTGGCTCTGATCATATTGCCAGAAATAATCAGCTAACATGCAATATCTGGCCTCACATGGAGGTCATTTGAGCAAGTTATTAAATATCACCATGCCCGTGAAAGCATATACCCCAGCAAAGTGTTAAAGCCTTTAAAAAGGATGAGAGAGAGCGGAAATTGTTGGAAAAGCTAGAAATAAAAGCTCAAAGAAAATGCATCAATCTCAACCTCTACTAGCTATTTAATGAACAAACTTGCATTCATATAGTACCGGTCATAGATATCCCCAAAGCATTTCACAGCCAATTAAGTACTTCTGAAGTGCAGTTGGCACTATAGCTCAACCAACTGTGCCCATCCATTATCAGAGCTAGTAGATGAGTGTGATCAACCATGGATTTTTAAAAAAAGCAATTAATAGTGTTGTAATTTTGCATAGGCTGGTACTTACTCCAGACAAAGCACCTTGTCTACATTTAATACTTTAGGTTAAAATGAACATAATCTGCAGTACATTTCTTCCCCACTTCATCTATTGAGTTCATGTTTGTTCCTCTCTCTCTCTCTTTCTATGGAAGCACACTGAAACTTCACTAACCAGATTGGCAGGAAAGTTGGCCATTTACAGTGTGTCCAGCCCCTCCCAAGATGTGAAAACATTGCTGGCTAAATTCTGCTAGTTGAGAATAAAACAAAATATTAAAGTATGTGTGCTTATTTACCGTTCCAAAGAGGCAGGGACAGAGGACAGTTTAAACAGCTGTGCAATGTATTTATCTATCCATGATTACAGAAACCAATCATAAAACAGTTAATGCTTGCAGAGATCTATTAGAAAGTTACAAGCCAGTGCTGCCAGACCCAGGGCCCCCCATTAATAATGACCTCTCTCTTTCCCTCCCCCCCCAAACAAATGCTGACAAGCACCCAGGAATCCACAAGTGAGCATATTTACTATCATACTTACTTTTTAATCCTTCTGAGTAGCATTGTGACCTGGATATGTCGCATACTTTACTGTGCCTCCATGATCCCATCCCACTACACATAAACCCTTAATTCATCAACCCTATCCTATACTAAATCCCATTTGGCTTCCACATATCCTTGCCAAACTGATTTGTCTCCCCATCACCTAACATACTGAATTTACTGTCCTTGTTTTCAAGCATCTCCTACAGTCTTGCTTGCTAGCTTTGCAACCTCCTCCAACTCCTCATTGCAATGCAAGTCCTCCACTTTAGACTGTGGCCTCTTCTCTTCGCCTCTTGTTCGGCCTTCAGCTGCCATAGCGCTACACTCTGGCATACTCTTGCCTCTGTAAAACCCTCCACCTTGCTATCTCTTGTTACACCTGCAAAAATGTCCTCAAAACCTCCCTATTGCTCATGCATTCAATCACTGCATCCCATTCATTTCTTGCTTGGTATGCATTTCTCCTGTCAAGTGCCTTGGGACATGTACTACATTAAAGATACCATGTAATTCCAGGTTGCTGTTGTGATGTGGTACTGAGCTTCATAGACCCTTACGGTTGACAGTATCAAAGGCCTTTGCAAGACCGAAAAAGGCCATGTATAAGGGCTGGCGCTGCTCCCTGCATTTTTCCTGCAGCTGTCGCGCTGCAAAGATCATGTCCGTCATGCCCCGTAGGGGCCGAAATCCGCATTGTGATTCTGGGAGGAGATCCTCGGCCACAGGGAGAAGACGGTTGAGGAGAACTCTAGCGACAACTTTCCCAGTGGCTGATAGCAGGGAGATTTCCCTGTAGCTGCCGGTCGGACTTGCCCTCTTTTTTTTAAAGATGGTCACGATCACTGCATCGGAGATCTCCCAGCATGCTCTCCTCCCTTCAGATGAGAGAGATGAGGTCATGTATTCGTGCCAACAGTGCCTCTCCACCATACTTTAGCGCCTCATAGGAATGCCATCCACAACCGTAGCCTTGTTATTCTTGAGCTGTTTTATGGCTTTGCCTACCTCATGCAACGTTAGGGTTTCACTGAGGTGGTGTCGGGTCGCATGCTGTGGGATGGAGTCGAGAACACTCGAGTCAAATGCAGAGTCTCAATTGAGGAGATCTTCAAAGTGTTCCTGCCAGCGGGCCCGGACAGCCTCAGTGTCCTTGATGAGTGTTTCTCCATTCTTGGCTCGGAGTGGGGTGGGGCCGTGGGAGTTTGGGTCGTAGGTGACCTTGACTGCAATGAAGAATCCTCGCATCTCGTGGCTGTCGGTCAGTTGTTTTATCTCTTGTGCTTTCTCCATTCACCACCTGTTCTTTAGGTCCCAGGTTTTTTGTTGGACCTCAGCCTTGAGCCGTCTGTAACGTTGCTTTGTTGCTCCCAAGTTGGGTTGTTGCTTGAGGCTCAGAAATGCTCTGCGTTTGTGATCTATTAGTTCTTGGATCTCCTGATCATTTTCATCAAACCAGTCCTGGTGGTTTCTGATTGAGTGACCAAATGTCTCTTCACAGACACTGGTTATAGAGGCCTGGAGGGCAGACCAAGCATCTCAGGGTCATCAAGGGAAGCCAGATTAGATGTGAGGCACTGGCTGTATAGGGCTCTCTCAAATGGGTCTTTAAATGCCCCGGCATTAACTTTTTTGCGGCACTGCTTCTGCTGTCTCCTCTGCTTGGGGCTATGTTAATGTCGATGATGGATCGGATTAGGCGGTGGTCCGTCCAGCAGTCATCAGCTCCAGTCACGGCGCGAGTGATGCGCACACCCTTGCGATCCCTGGCTCAGACGATGACATAGTCGAGCAGGTGCCAGTGTTTGGAGCGATGCCTTGAATTTATCCCTCTGGCGGAACAGGGTGTTGGTGATGAGGAGTTCATGTTCTAGACATTTTGTCAGGAGTAGGGTACCGCTGGAGTTGGCTTTCCCTACCCCCTCTCTGCCAATCACGCCTCCCCGGAGGGCTGTGTCTTTGCCGACCCTGGCATTAAAGTCACCTAGGAGGATCAATTTGTCGCCAGTGGGGACGCAGGACAGGGATGTCTCGAGGTTGGAATAAAAACCCTCTTTAGCCTCATCCGTTGCATCGAGTGTTGGGGCGTACGCACTGATGACTGTGGCGTATTGGTTCCGGGATAGGGTAAGACAAAGAGTCATGAGGCATTCGTTAACCCTGCAGGGAGAGTCTTTGAGACAGTCGACCAGCTCATTTTTGACGGCAAAGCCGACTCCATGAAGGTAGTATTCTTCCTCTGGTTTTCCTTTCCAGAAAAAGGTGTAACCTCCACCATGTTCCTTGAGCTGGCCTTCCCCTGCCCGCTGGGTCTCGCTCAGAGCAGCGATGCCGGTCAAAACGTCTTAGTTCCCGGGCATCAATGGTGGTGCGGCATTCCAGCCTGTTGCTGTTGGAATTGTGCGCCAGCGCAGCCTTCGGCCTCCTGAGGAAAAGAGTGTTCGAAGACCAGGCCCTCAAATCTACCACCAAGCTTATGGTCTACAGGGCTGTAGTAATACCCGCCCTCCTGTATGGATCAACGGCATGAACGATATACAGAAGACACATCAAGTCGCTGGAGATATATTACCAACGATGTCTCCGCAAGATCCTGCAAATCAGCTGGGAGGACAGGCGCACCAACATCAGTGTCCTTGTCCAGGCTAACATCCCCAGCATTGAAGCACTGCCCACACTAGATCAGCTTCACTGGGCAGGCCACATAGTTCGCATGCCAGACATGAGACTCCCTAAACAAATGCTCTATGCGGAGTGGAGCTCCTTCACGGCAAACGAACCAAAGGTGGGCAGCGTAAATGTTACAAGGACACCCTCAACGCCTCCCTGATAAAGTGCGACGTCAACAATAATACCTGGGAGTCCATGGCTGAAGACCACCCTAGGTGGAGAAAGTGCATCCGGGAAGGAGTTGAGCTCTTCAAATCTCAACGGCGAGCGTGTGATGCGGTCAAGCGCAGACAGCGGAAGGAGTGTGCGGCAAACCAGTCCCACCCACCCCTTCCCTCGACGAATGTCTGTCCCACCTGCGATAGGGTCTGTGGTTCTCATATTGGACTGTTCAGCCACCAAAGAACTCACTTCAGGAGTGGAAGCAAGTCTTCCTCGATTCTGAGGGACTGCCTATGATGGGGGGTACTGAACTATGTAGACCAGGTAGTTTGTATGTTTGATTTCCACTGTGCTTAGCTAGCTTTTAACCAGGGCATTAATTAGGCAATATTGTTGGTCTTAACAGCCATTGGCATCGGAGTGGAAAAAATTGTTAGCCAGTTTGCTGCTCCTGATTGTCGTTAGGTGAATTCTGCTGCAAAGTGAACTGTGGATATCGGATGAGGGCAAGGTTGGGCTCAGCTGTGATACTCAACAGCTGAATAGCCTGCCAATACTCATTGTCTAGATTCACACAAGAAAATGGCCACTTGAGCAAGGTACCAGGATGTAGCAGGACGCCTGTGGAGCTATATCGAACAACTTGTACTTCTATAGCGCTTTTAACGTAGTGAAACGTCCCAAGGCGCTTCACAGGGGTATTATGAGATTAAAAATTTGACACTTGAGCTGCATAAGGAGAAATTAGGGCAGGTGACAAAAAGAGCAGAGAGGTGGAGAGGTTTAGGCAGGGAATTCCAAAACTTAGGGCCTAGGCAACAGAAGGCACGGCCACTAATGGTTGAGCGATTATAATCAGGGATGCTCAAGGAGGGCAGAATTAGAGCAGCGCAAACATCTCTGGGGGTTGTGAGGCTGGAGGAGATTACAGAGATAGGGAGGGGCGAGGCCATGGAGGAATTTGAAAACAAGTATGAGAATTTTGAAATCGAGGCGTTGCTTAACCGGCAGCTAATGTAGGTTAGCGAGCAGAGGGGTGATGGGTGAGCAGGATTTGGTGCGAGTTCGGACACGGACAGCCGAGTTTTGGATTAACTTTAATTTACATAGGGTAGAATGTGGGAGGCCAGCCAGAAGTGCGTTGGAATAGTCAAGTCCAGAGGTAAGAAAGGCATGGATGAGGGCTTCAGCAGTGGTTGAGCTGAGGCAAGGGTGGAGACGGGCGATGTTACGGAGGTGGAAATAGGTAAGTGGCCTTAGTTATGCTGCGGATGTGGTCGAAAGCTCATTTCAGGGTCAAATATGGTACCAAGATTGTGAACAGTCTGATTCAGCCTCAGACAGAAGTTGGGGAGAGGGATGGAGTCAGTGGCTAGGGAACGGAGTTTGTGGCGGGGACCGAAAACAATGGTTTTGGTCTTCCCAATATTCAAATGGAGAAAATTTCTCATTCAGAACTGGATGTCGGACAAGCAGTCTGACAATTTAGAGACTGAGGAGGGGTCGAGAGAAGTGGTCGTGAGGTAGAGCTGGGTGTCATCAGCGTACATGTGGAAAGTGACGCTGTGTTTTCAAATGATGTCGCCAAGGAGCAACATGTAGATGAGAAATAGAAGGGGGCCAAGGATAGATCCTTGGGGGACACCAGAGATAACGATGCGGGGCAGAAAGAGAAGCCATTGCACGTGATTCTCTGGCTATGATTAGATAAGAATGGAACCAGTCAGTACCTTCAGGAGAGGGAGAATGAATGCCTGCCAACATTATTAAATTAGTAATTGTGCTGCTTACTAAATCAAGAATCATCCAAAGGCAGAAAGCTCTGGTTATATTTCAACATTCAAGATTGTGCAAAATGCTTGCAATGCTCTAGTTTTCATGTTAGCAGCTTATAGCACCACCTAGTGACTTATTACAGTGATCAAATCAATATCTACATATATCAATTTTGAAAGCGTTCCTTGTTACAACATTCTTATAACCTTAATTTAACTGAAGATTTTTTTTATTTAGCTATTTAAAACAGTAATCACATTGAAGCACTCAATTAGATTCATTTTACTGGCCACAGTAGACTGGATCTGTGGAGCTGACTGCCAGCCACAATTATTGCACCCAGTATGTATCGGTCACATTTTGTTACAAATGCAACGCAACCTTTTAGAAAAAGATATTGACCTGCTGCCTAAAATTTACAAGCAGTTGCGAGTGCCCTGTGAATGACCTCAGCAGTTTATAACCAGCTAAAATTACCTGAATGTGCCTATTTAGAAAGGGCCTTAAAAATGAACTAACCAAGTTAGCAGCTAAACAGCACAGCCATACTCCATACCCGAGACTACCTATAAGCAATACCACGGAAGTTCCACTTTTAAAGAGAGCAGATAAAAATGTGGTTAGTAATAGGATTGAAGGATGTTCCTAAAGCCCTGTAGACCATGAACTTGGTGGCAGATTTGAGGGCCTGATCTTCGAACACTCTGTATGGCTCAGAGACATGGAGATCTACAGTAGACACCTCAAGTCGCTGGAGAATTACCACCAACGATGTCTCCGCAAGATCCTGCAAATCCCCTGGGAGGACAGACGCACCAACGTTAGCGTCCTCGACCAGGCCAACATCCCCAGTATTGATGTACTGACCACACTCGGTCAGCTCCGCTAAGCAGGCCACATTGTTCGCTTGCCTGACACAAGACTCCCAAAGCAAGCACTCTACTCGGAACTCCTTCACAGCAAATGAGCCAAAGGTGGGCAGAGGAAACGTTTCAAGGACACCCTCAAAGCCTCCTTGATAAAGTGCAACATCCCCACTGATACCTGGGAGTCCCTGGCCAAAGACTGTCCTAAGTGGAGGAAGTGCATCCGGGAGGGCGCTGAGCACCTCTGGTCTCATCGCCGAGAGCATGCAGAAATCAAGCGCAGGCAGCAGAAAGTGTGTGAGGCAAACTTGTCCCACCCACCCTTTCCCTCAACGACTGTGACAGGGACTGTGGTTCTCGTATTGGACTATTCAGTCATCTAAGAACTCATTTTTATGAGTGGAAGCAAGTCTTCCTCGATTCCGAGGGATTGCCTATGATGACGAAGGATATGAAGATAATGAAAGATAAAAATGGTCAAATGCTGTTTGGATATGATGGTTTTTGAGCTATGGATTAAGGAAGTATCATACTAAGGAAAGTAACTGGTTTAAGATAAAGATTAACTTGAGCTTAAATAGGTGGTCTGGATTTTTGCTTGATTTCCATTTGGGGCAAGGAGGAACTTCGTAATCAATTGTCAGAAGATTAAACTGATTGGATAGGTCTGTGAACTATTGGCCTTCACTTGAGACTGGAGCACAAAAATCTAGAAGGAGACCCCAGTGCAGTGCTGAGGGAGTGCAGCACTGTCAGTCATTATCACATTGCAGTTTGTGGGAGCTTGCAGTGTGCAAGTTGCCTGCCATGTTTTCTACATTACAATAGTGACTACACTTCAAAAGTATTTAATTGGATGTAAAGCACTTTGTGACATTCGGTGGTCGTGAAAGGCGCTATATAAATGTAAATCTTTCTTTTTGCAATGGCACAATAGGCTCTGCCACAAAATGATGGATTGAGTTTCATAGAATCATAGAAATTTACAGCACGGAGGGAGGCCATTTCGGCCCATTGTGTCCATACCGGCCGACCAAGAGCTCTTCAGCCTAATCCCACTTTCCAGCCCTGTAGGTTACGGCACTTCAAGTACACATCCAAGTACTTTTTAAATGTGGTGAGGCTTTCTACCTCTACCACCCTTTCAGGCAGTGAGTTCCAGACCCCCACCAACCTCTGAGTGAAGAAATTTCCCCTCATATCTCCTCTAAACCTCCTCCCAATTGCTTTAAATCTATGTCCCCTGGTTGTTGACTTCTCTGCCAAGGGAAACAGGCCCTTCCTATCTACTCTATACAGGCCCCTCACAATTTTATACACCTCAATCTCCCCTTCATCTCCTTTGTTCCAAAGAAAACAGATCCAGCATCTCCAATCTTTCCTCAGACAAAATTCTCCAGTCCAGGCAACATTCTTGTAAATCTCCTCTGCACCCTTTCCAGTGCAATCACATCTTTCCTGTAATGTGGTGACCAGAACTGCACGCAGTACTCTAGCTGCGGCTTAAACAGTGTCTTATACAGTTCCAGCATAACCTCCGTGCTCTTGTATTCCATGCCTCGAGTAATAAAGGCAAGTATTCCATATGCCTTCTTAAGCACTGTATCTACCTGGCCTGCTACCTTCAGGGATCTATGGACCTGCACTCCAAGGTCCCTTTGCTCCTCAGTATCGTACCATTTAATGTGTATTCCCTTACCTTGTTAGACCTCCCCAAATGCATTACCTTACACTTATCCAGATTGAATTCCATTTGTTACTGTTCTGCTCACGTGACCAATACATTGATATCTTTCTGCAGTCCACAGCTTTCTTCTTCATTATCAACCACACAGCCTATTTTAATGTCATCTGCAAACTTCTTGATCATACCCCCAACATTCAAGTTCAGGTCATTGATATATACCACAAAAAGCAGGGGACCCAGCACTGAGCCCTGTGGAACCCCATTGGATACATCCTTCCAGTCACAAAAACACCCATCAACCATTACCCTTTGCTTCCTGCCTCAAAGCCAATTTTGGATCCAACTTGTCACTTTGCCCTGGATCCCATGGGCTATTACTTTCGTGACCAGTCTGCCATGTGGGACCTAATCAAAAGTTTTGTTAAAATCCATATACATTACATCATACACACTGCCCTCATCGACCCTCCTGGTTACCTGCTCCAAAATTCAATCAAGTTAGTCAGACACGACCTTCCCTTGGCAAATCCATGCTAACTGTCCTTGATTAATCCATGTCTTTCCAAATGAAGATTTATCCTGTCCCTCAGGATTTTTTCCAATAATTTTCCTACCACCGAGGTTAGGCTGACTAGCCTGTAATTATTCGATCTAACCCTTTCTCCCTTTTTAAACAAAGGTACAACATTAGCAGTTTTCTGACACACCTACAGCCAGAGAGGATTGGGAAATGAAGGTCAGAGCCTCTGCTATTTTCTCTTTTGCTTCGCTTAACAGCCTGGGATACTTTTCATCTGGGCCTGGGGATTTATCCACTTTCAAAGCTGCTAAGCCCCTTAATACTTCCTCTCTCACGATGTTTATCTCGTCTAAAATTTCACACTCCTCCTCCCTGATTGCAAAGTCTGCATCGCCACTCTCTCGTGAAAACAGGTGCAAAGTATTCATTACGAATCATACTCATGTCTTCTGCCTCCACATACAGATTTCCTTTATGGTCCCTAATAGGTCCCACTCTTTCTCTAGTTATCCTCTTGCTCTTAATGTATTTATAAAACATCTTTGGGCTTTTCTCTTTGGTTTCTTGATATCTTTTTTAATAGCACCCCTGCACTTTTTATACTCCTCTAGTGTTTCTGCAGTATTGAGTTCTTGGTATCTGTCATAGCTTCCTTTTTTTTCCCTTTTGTTAGCTCCACCCTTTTTTTTATATAAAAGGGAACATACTTGCTCTGTGCCCCCAGGATCTCCTCCTTGAATGCCTCCCACTGCTCTTACACTGATTTACCATCAAAATAGCCATTGCCAGTCCACTTAGGCCAAATTCCATCTCAGCTCAGCAAAATTGGCTTTACCCCAGTTGAGAACTTTTATTCCTGGTCCATCTTTGTCCATATCCATAATTACCCTAAATCTTACTGAATTATGATCACTAGAACCAAAATGCTCTCCCACTGATACCCCTTCCACTTGCCCCTCTTCATTCCCCAAAACCAAGTTCAGAACTGCCCCCTCCCTGTTGAGCTTGTTACACACTAGCTAAAGAAGTTCTCCTGAATGCATTTTAGGAATTCTGCACCCTCTACCATTTACACTACATTTTTCTCAGTTAATATTAGGGTAGTTGAAATCCCCCACTATTACAGCTCAATAGTTTTTGTACTTCGCAGCAAATTTGCACACACATTTGTTCTTTTATCTCCCTGTGACTGTTTGGGGATCTATAGTACATCCCCAGGAGTGTGATTGCTCCATTTTTGTTCTTCAATTCAACCCATATGGCCTTGTTTGATGACTCCTCTATCATAGGCAATCCCTCGAAATCGAGGAAGACTTGCTTCCATTCTAAAAGTGAGCTCTCAGGTGACTGTACAGTCCAATACGGGAATTACAGTCTCTATCATAGGTGGGACAGACAGTCGTTGAAGGAGAGGGTAGATGGGGAGTGTAGTTTGCCACACACTCCTTCCGCTGCCTGTGCTTGTTTTCTGCATGCTCTCGGCGATGAGACTCGAGATGCTCAGCGCCCCCCCAGATGCTCTTCCTCCACTTAGGGTGGGCCAGGGATTCCCAAGTATCGGTGGGGATGTTGCACTTTTATCAAGGAGGCTTTGAGGGTGTCCTTGAAATGTTTCCTCTGCGCACCTGGGGATCGCTTGCCATGTACGAGTTCTGAGTAGAGCGCTTGCTTTGGGAGTCAGGCATGAGGACGATGTGGTCCACCCAACGGAGCTGGTCGAGTGTAGTCAGCGCTTTGATGCTGGGGATGTTGGCCTGATTGAGATGTATGACCTCATCTCTCTCATCTGGAAGGAGTGCATGTCTGGAGATCTCAGAGATGCTGTAATCGTGACCATTTTTTAAAAAGGGGACAAGTCCAACTGCAGCAACTACAGAGGAATCTCCCTGTTGTCGGCCACTGGGAAAGTCATTGCTAGAATCCTCCTCAACCATCTTCTCCCTGTGGCTGAAGAGTTCCGTTCCACTAAGAGGTACAACGGACACGATTTTCACGGCGCGACAACTACAAGAGAAATGCAGGGAACAGCACCAACCCTTACACATGGTAGCCTTTGAACTCACAAAGGCCTTTGACACTTAACTGCGAGGGACTATGGAGCGTCCTCCTCTATTTCGGCTGCCCCCAAAAGTTGTCGCCATCCTCCGCCTGCTGCACAATGATATGCAAGCCCTGATCCTGACCAACGGATCCACCACAGACCAAATCCACGTTCAACATATCATCCCTTCACACAGCTGCAATTGTTTAATTAATACTGTGAACCCCCCCCCCCTCCTTTTTTACCGCCCTCTCTATCCTGTCTGAAAACCCTGTAACCAGGAATGTTGAGCTGCCATACCTGCCCTTCTTTCAGCCATTACTCAGTAATAGCTATAATACCGTACGCCTAAGTGCCAATCTGTGCTCGCAGCTCATCTGCCTTATCCCCTATACACCTTGCATTGAAGTATATACCATTTAGTGGTGCCAAACTCCCTTGTTGTCTATTTTCCAGTCCTTTTTTCCTCTTCCAAATTCACTTTCTACTTTTCTGCTGCCCAATTCCAGCTTTGCTTCTCTCCCCACTGAATCTATTCTCCGGTTCCCATCTCCCTGCCAAGCTAGTTTAAACCCTCCCCAATAGCACTAGCAAACCCTCCTGCGAGGATATTGGTCCCGGCTCTGTTGAGATGCAATCCATCCGGCTTGTACAGGTCTCACCTCCCCCAGAAAGAGTCCCAATGCCTCAAGAATCTAAAGCCCCCTCAACCTGCACCATCTCTCCAGCCACGCATTCATCTGCTCTATCCGTCTATTTCTGTACTCACTAGCACGTGGCACCGGCAGTAATCCAGAGATTACTACCTTTGAGGTCCCGCTTTTTAATCTCTCTCCTAGCTCCCTAAACTCTGCCTGCAGGACCTCATCCCTCTTTCTAACTGGGGTTTGTGCCCAAAATTCCCCTTGCGCACCAGGGCGCACTAGCAATGCCTTGTTATGGATAAGGAAAAGAGGATCATATGGACAAGTCACTTGTAGCTTTTTCTGAGGCATGGATTACATGGCACAAGGAGACCAGGAAAAAAGGGGAACTTAATTAAAATAGAGGAAATCTGATCCTTAATAGTAAAACACACTTAGCACAGGTGACATTGAATAATGATCTTAAAACCTGTTCTATCTCTAAATTTTTCCAGTTCTCTCGGAAACTTTGACATCACAACATTTTTACGAATGGATTAGGAAGCTGGCCAAAATATTTTCGGGAATGTTAAAAAAACCTGCTTTCAGTTCAGCAGAAATTGTATATATAATACTGCCGTTGAATTCTACGTGTAACCAAATATCTGCATTACTAAGGAAACTAAGATCTAAAGACAAGTGTTTTTTTTAAATTGAGAAACCAAGGTGAAGGGCGTCAAAGTTGAAAACAGTAAGGGGAGTTGCGGTAAATCAGGAATTAGTGATCAGGAACACAAAGCTTGGATTTTAAAACTCTCAAGTTTTTTGGAAGGAAGGAAAGATGAGGTGGTGAAGAGTGCCGCAGTATCGAGTTCCTGAAAAAGAATGAGCTAGAGTGGGGTCCTGTACCATGAGTCTTGCTTTCAAAAAACAGTGTTGATGTAAAGTGGAAGAGCAAGTAGAATCCATAGATGTCAAGTTTTTTCTTATATCCTGTCCAGGAACGCGAGAGGTGCCAGAAGAGGCTCCCAGAAATAATAGCTGTTGTCTGCACATACAAGGTATGCGAATGGTATTACAACATTCATAGGTAGTTTTATATGCAACAAGATAATTTCAAAGTAGTTATTCCAAATTGTCAGCTTGGTTAATTTGGCAGCATTCCAAGTCAGAAGGTAGTGATTGAAGATCCACTTCTTGACTTACAACACATAATCTAGGCTGATACTAATGCAGCATTGAAGAATGCTGCACTGTCAGTGATATCACCTTTTGGATGTGGTGTTAAACCAAGACATTAAAAATTCCACGGTAGTATTTGGAGAACAGAAGTGAGGTGTTCTGGTATCTGATCCAAAAGGTTTCCCTCAATCAACACCAAAAACATTGCAGCAACTACACTTCAGAATTACTTCATTTGTGGTGAAGCACTTTGGGATGTCCTGAGGTTGTGAAAGATGCTGTACAAATGCAAGTCTTTCTTTAAAAACAACTTAGCCATTCATCTCATTGCTGTTTGTGGAATTTTGCTGTGTGCAAAATGGTCACCATATTTGTCCATATAATATCAAAGTAATTCATTGTGAGACACTTAGAGATGCTATATAAATGTAACTCTTTCAAACAAAATTTATGATTATTTCACCAGATTACATGAAGCCACAGTAAACTGTGATCTTAGCAGTTTTGCTGCACAAAATCCAAGAAAAAAGGAAAAGATAAGCAAAAAGTTTTCTCATCATAAAATATTCCCCAGACAATAATTTAAAAAAACACATGCAGCTTTCTGCATGAAAGATTTGTTGTCTGGGACACAGCAATTCTACAACACAAAACTAATACTTGAATCACAATTAGGAACCAACTCACCATTCCTTCACATGAACTTCTGTGATCCCTTCTCCAATATCAGAAAGTTTAAACTGAACAACCTGGCCATTAAAAGCTGTAAAAAATAAATAAAGTCAGGTCAACATCTGACCCAAGTAATTTGATTGAACTACAAGTTCAACAATAAACTAGAACATATCTTAGTTACCAGCAGAGGTTCTGAAAAATCTCGACTGTGCGCTGATTCGAAGAGGTGACTTGTTAAATGCAGAGTATTCTGGCTTCACAAAATGGGCATTACTACAACACCTATAATGGTGAACACGTACCTGGCAGAGAGACAGAGACAGTTAACAGATGTAACAATGCAGACCACAGTGGCAGATTTGTATCAGGTTCTTTTAGGGTTGGGAATGGGGCAATTCAAAATTTTTACAATTACATGTCAAAAATGATATATCTGAAAGCACCAGAGTTCACCAGCAAGTTCACTGGATCATCATATCTGGTAAATTTTTGAGAATTTTTATGCTCATGAGTGAGAAATATCTATACTGACAATGCAACATTTCTGCAATCAGTCAGTATCGAATACACCCAGGTGACAGCGAGTGGCTGAGAGGCAGAGTAAAGTTCCTGTGCACTGCCCCAACGTGTCGTAATATAACCTCAGAAAGTGTGCCCCATACTCCACCATCAGCATGAAATGCTTCAATTTTCCACACCTACCGTCCTTATAGCATCTGCATAATCTGTAACTTACAGAAAAACATCATTTTCTCCATGAGCCTCATTTACTGTTATCATAGAATTTTAATGAGAATTAAGTAAAAAGTTGCCAAAAGCACAACCCAGCACTATCAGTAATGAATTCCAACCCAGATATACTGCACAAATCTGGGGTTTTCATATATTCAAATGTAGTTGCATCAGGGACCCACTTAACCTACGATTAAAATTTTAAAGAAAATGAATAATGGACAAATGTCGTCTCAATTATCTTCTACTTCAATTTCTCTTCCACCTGGTCTACGGCTGTCGCTAATTTCTCCTCGCTAGTACGCCTGTCTTTGATCCACATCCACTCAATGTGCTTCTCACACGTGCACGCACTCCCCAGCTATCCAATGATGGTGCCATCATTTATAACTTCTGTCATCTAGTGACAGAAAACCAAAGGAATGTTATTAGGAGGTGTAGTTATTACCTACAGCAGTAGTGAAGCCCTTTCACTAACACTATTGGTACAGCTGTGGAGATCAGGCGGGAAAGTGGAATTGAGGTCGAAGATCAGCCATGATTTTAGTGAAGGCAGAGCAGGCTCGAGGGGTCGTATGGTCTACTCCTAGTTCTACATATATGTAGCTTTGCCCAGCCAGCACAAACTATATTTCACAAGAGCAGCAGCGCCTGATTCAAACTGCTGGACGGAGGTTGAAGTTAGCAAGGAAAAGGTACAGAAGTTTGTTACTTTCTTGCAAGGATCTAGTGCTACTTCCATGCTGAGTGGGTTAACAAGCATCATATGTTTGAGAGCCTTGCTACCTTAGCCCAACCACTCACTGTACAACAGACAGATTTTGGTAGGTGATAAAAACATGCTATCATTTTTTTTTCAAAGTACACAATAACTTGAAGCTCTCTCGGACTATTCTTGTGTGTTACGTTGCAATATAAAACAAACATTCTGAAAACAAACACCATGACAGAAAGCCGCAACAGAATTTCAGCACTCCGCAAGGCTCTATTTTCCCCTTGTGTGAAATATAGAGGTAGTATTTGTGTGGCCAACTGTATTTTTCCAGTATGTGCAAATAATTCTTTGTGGTGCATTCGATTTTCTTTATACGAATTTTATATCCATAGATACTATATACATAGACAACTATTGGATTTCATAAATTCACTGAAAGTGAAACCTGCCACTCTGCTCACCTCATGCACACAGTATATCTTAAATTCCGTGACAAATGATGTTCTAATTATATCCCTTTTGTCAGTTAATCACTCTTGCCCTCGTCCCCATCACAGATCTTCCACTTTGGCCTTTCTTTCTTTCCTTCCCTGTACTATTACCACCATCACTGTCCCCACCCACCCTTGTCTCTGTACTTGTTTAAAAACTGATCATTTCTAATATCTTCCAGTTCATGAAAAATCATCTGCTGGAAACATTAACTGTTTCTCTCTCCTCAGATGCTGCCTGACCTGCTGAGTGCTGCCAGCATTTTGTTTCAGATTTCCAGCAGCTACAGTACTTTGCTTTTGTTTAATGTGCTAATAGAACCAGGTTTGAAAACAGGCATAAAAGTAAAGGGTCTTGAAAAGCAAACAGCATAGGAAATAAGGGAGAGATTTATTTTCCAAAGGTGCAAACTCAGTGCAGAAAGATAACGTATAATCCAGAATATTTTTTGAGTTTCTTATTACTGAGAAACTTGGAGAAGAACAATGGCTCACAGTGCAGGACACCAGTCTGAAAGGAATGAGAGAGAAACAAAGCAAATCTAGTAACAGCGATTAGGCAAAGCCAAGCTTGGATTTTAAAAGCCTGTAGATCCTAAGAGGAAGGGAAAACTGAGGGAAGTAAGGAGTCTGCAAACTTCAGGTCCTGGGAAAGATGTGTTCAAATAGGAGACATTGAGAAGATTGTTGATTTCAACAGTGAATGGACACACATATTTTCATAAATGCTTCAATTATGATGTATTGAACTATTAACATTACAAGACAAGGAGATTTCTCTCCAAAAACCACACAGGGCTGGGCATTTCTAAGACCACATCCAGGGAGGATCAGCAGGCCACAGCAACTGTGACATTTTATGCAATATGGCGACAAAATGTCCAACTGAACCATGAATTAAAAAGATGCTGGAGGATTCGACTGTTTTTAAGTCACCTGTCAGCCAAGGCGAGATATTTAAAATTACGGAGTGACAATTTGTCCTAACTCACTTCTGCACATGCGTCCTCTAAGAAGTAAACAACCTTGGTTATCAACTCCAACATTCAGATGAGCAAGCACCTTACTTTTACACTGGGACATGTTATGATGTATGGTCAACTGTGAAGCTGCCAATTACTACAGGTATTTACATTGTTCAAAGAGTTACATGTTCTTAATGGAACATTACTTACATGTGAAACAGATCTTACCAAGTGGAAATTGACATTTCTTTCTCAGATTCCAACACTTCCGACAGCAAATTGTGGGTTTTAGCACTTTTGTATGATCTCATTTAGTGTTTTGATAATCAATTTATCTACATAAATATTTACATTATACACAAAATGGAAACGATATATTAGTCAGGATGTGCAGCTCAAATCATGATCCTGCACCAGTGAGTTGCCCTTCAATGTTACTGAACAGTCCCCTGTTGCAGTGTTATCATATATACTGCAGTACAAACACTGAAACGTGGTTAGGTAATAGGAGAGGGAAGGGTGACGACTGCATGGATCATATTATGTGTGTTTCGTTAGCACACAATTTCCAAAGGTTTGACTCAGCTCAGTGTCTGAAATTAATTATGAAACAAATAAATTTGTTTGACGAGTTAACTTGCATTCAGTGTGCCCTTTCCATCAATTACTGCCCTGGCCACCTCAGTAAAAGTTCAATGCCTGAAACTGGGCAGCGGTGTCCGTTGTGTATGCAGACTATAGATGTACTCTCTGTGTAGACACTGTGTATATACACATGCTGCCACCACTAGCGGGTGCAACTGGTGGAGATCGGGGTTTCCTGCCCTGGTGGCAGGGGCTGTATAAAAGGCTGCACACCATGCTTGTGCCTCTCTCTGGAGTTAGGAATAAAGGACCAAGGTCACTACAGTTTGAGTACAACACATTGCCTCGTGGAGTCATTCATAAGCACACTACAGATATAATAACTGGCGACGAGAATAAGGACTTTCACGCGATATTATGGCTACCTTTGGCACACAAAGACTTCACAGAGGGTGATGATTGGGATGCCTTCACGGAAAGGCTCGAGTTATGTTTCGTGGCAAACGACCTGGCAGGGGAGACGGACACATTGGCGGAGAATTGCAAGGCTCTACTGCTGACCAGTTGTGGGCCCGAGGTCTATCCGCCTCGTCAGAAACTTGCTGGCACCCACGAAAGCCAAGGATAAGACATACGATGAGCTGACTGAACTAATTCGCAACCAACTTAAACCAAGAGAGCATCCTCACGGCCAGGTACAGGTTCTACACACACCGCAGATTTGTGGGCAAGGAGATTGCAAAATATGCTGCCGACCTCAGGAGACTTGCTGCACCGTGTGATTTTGGCACGCACTTCAATGAAGCATTGCGAGACATCTTCGTTATGGGAATTGGCAACGAGGGCCTCCTTCACGAGCTATTATCTGCCAACATCACAGTCAACCTGCAGAAGGCCATCAGCATCAGTCAGGCGTTCATGACCTCGCCCTGCAGCACCAAGCAAATCATTCATGCTGTGGATTCAAACCCAGCAAGTACTGTACACAGAATGGTGCCTTTCACAGGCAAGACTGTAGAATGTGGCTCTGCCCAGGGCAGAGAGCACAAACCTCAGGGTTCCAGAACTCAGAGTCTGCCAAATAGCAACATGCTGGCGTTGCGGAGGAAACCATAGGGCTCACCAGTGTCAGTTTGCTGAGTACGTATGCAAAGCCTGTAACACGAAGGGCCACCTCCAGCGTATGTGTAAAAGAAATACGACTCACCGTCTAGCAGAGTCGTCGGTAGATGACTTTGAATCCAGCGGGGAGTATGATGATTTGGCCAGAGAGGCAGCTCAGCCCCTAGAAGAAGTGTATGGAGTATATACCTGCACCATCGATTGTCCTCCAGTGAAGATGGAAGTCGAGATAAACGGCGTTCCAGTCTTCATGGAAGTGAACACGGGAGCGAGCCAGTCAGTGATGAGCCAGGATGCCTGAGGGGCTATGGAACGAAAGACGACCCGGGCTGGTTCCAGTACAGGAAAAGTTGCGCACCTACACCAAGGAGCTGATCCCAGTCCTTGGTAGTGTGGATGCAAGTGTAATCCAAAATGGCGTGGTGCACAAGTTACCTCTGTGGATTCTTGCAGGTGATGGTCCAATGCTACTCGGAAGAAAGTGGATGGGGAAGATCCAGTGGAAATGGGAAGACCTCTTCATTCCAGCAATCGATGTCCCCCATGCACCAGAGAACACACCAGCGCAGCACCCGAGGGACAGACCGTTCATCATGACTGCATGGCAATGATCCGACCGGAACGACCTAAAAGTACCTTCCCGGCTCCAGTGGCAGGACTCCTGGGGAGGAAGATCGAATTCACAGGCACTCTTCCAGCTTTTGTGGCAGAATCGCGGGAGAGAAGGAAAGATCAAGGCAGTCGATAGAGAACAGAGGCAAGATGCCGTTCCTGCTGCAGCAAGGTGCAGCATGGCGTGGCAGGGTTCTTTTAAAAGGAGACCTGCAACCAACTGAACTTAGAGACATTATTTGCATGGCAATGTAATGAACCGATTAAGAATGTAAAGAACAAAATATTGCGAGTTGTCGGGAAGAGTGTCCCCAAATGTAGCAAGCGAGCAGGTGTCCCCACAAGGTATAGGCCAGCGACCTCAGGAGAATGAAGGCACTGATTCTGATACCCTGCCCCAGGTCTATCCCACGCTGCAGACACCCGATGGCACTATTTGCCACGGACCTGGAAACGAAAACGGCGCCAATACGCGCAGTCGGCCGCCGTTGCCCATCACCCGGGTGGAGACGCGCAGCCCCCAGACCCAGTCGCGACCTCGGCCATGTCCAGGAGCGAAAGGTCAGAACCAATGAGTTCCCCAAACGGGACCTGGAACAGCCAGGTCCCCAACACCGTTAGAGAGCAGGCAGAAGATCCTGCAGCCCTCAGAGGAGGACAGGGAGGCCACTCACATCGGTGGCTCTACCCACCACTAGGCAATAGCAAAGCCCCAGAATCCTAGCAAGGTGAGCGAACCAAGCCCACCCGGTTAGCAGGGGGCGAAGTGCCGCCATCAGACGACTAGGACCACGTCCGGTTCCTCTGGAACAAGCGTCCTCACATACCTGTACTGCTACCTCAGTACTGACCGTGACTGAACTAATTACACAATCCACCCAATCCTGGCGCACGACCGTAAAACGTAATGAATGTGGGTGAGTGAACCAAGGTGTCACGATACAAACTGTATTCTTTGTGCTTGCGCTTTGCCCGATCCTGGGTGTAGAGGTAAAAGGCCAGTTGCATGATCTCACTGTGGGGGGAGGGAGAAATGGATGTATGTAACCATGGACACACACATGGATCACACCCAGAACCCACTGGAACCTCCACTGCATCATCGAACCATCCAAACTGGTAACCACTACCCAATGTTGTGGCAAAAGGACTTGGGGGTTAACAGGGAGAGAGCCAAGCCAAAGCACAGTCAAGGTGCAAGGGTTATTGGCACTTAAGTCTGGGGAAAGCTAAGCCAGAGCACATAGTGCAAAGGTAATTGGCACAAAGGACTTGGGGGAACAGTGATGCAAACTACAGATGTACTCTGTGTATATACATGCGGGCACCACTAGAGGGTGCAACTGGTGGAGACCAGGGTTTCCTGCCCTGGTGACAGGGGCTGTATAAAAGGCTGCACACCATGCTTGTGCCTCACTGTGGAGTTAGGAACAAAAGGACCAAGGTCAATACAGTTTGAGTACAACACATTGCCTCGTGGAGTCATTCATAAGCACACTACAGACATAAGTGTCCACCAGCAGTAATCATCCCTGGTATCTTGAACCACCTCCCTCCTGTGGCCTCGAGCCTGGAAGTTTGACAAGTTTTCTTCTGATGTCTAATATTGAAATTACTTTGTACATGCAACTCCATAGCTCGTTCACTCCAATTTGCTGCTACACAACCTGCCCTCTTTGGCCGACAAAATTGATTGTCCAATGACTCACCTACGGATTTGTCAACACTATCTCACCAGCTTTCATTGGTCCTTCCACCCTTTTTCGCTTTGACACATATCATGCTCCAATCATAATACGCAGGGGAGACGGGGAACATTGCACAGTGTATGAAAAATAGATGTACTTGCACGCAAGGGAAAAATGCAGCTCAATAATTGACTATCGAGTATTTAACAATAGAGAACATTGTACAGTATATTCAAATGAATGCACAGTGGTATATCGCCAGTAAAAAGGTAAGCAATATAATGAAGAGACAATCACATCGAGCAACATAATGGGTCAGTTTGCAACTTAGAACGGTCTAACAATTTTATTCAACATTAATTAAGGGTTTGCAGCGTGAGCTCTCTCTAATCAGAAGCGCAGACTGGTTCGGGTCTCTGCTGCCGAATTAGTTTATGCATAGACGGAGTCAGCTGCTGAGAGCTGGCAGCTCCAGGCCTATGCCCAGGTGCAGACATTTGGGCTGCTCCAAGCAGCGGGAGAAAGTCACACAAGGACAAGCCAGAACAGAGGACACATTTGCCCAGCCGAGTAAACTGTGCTCGCCTCAGGGCAGCACCTGCCGCTCGGAGTGCGGAGGAAAAGCTTGACCAGCACCGTCCCCAGGCAGGGACTGCACATCCCCGGCCCTCACACCGAATGTCTGTCTGCCTCCAATCGAAATGACTTCCGCCAGCGGTCCGTACGTCCCGCCAGCCAGTACCTGCCGGAGCGGCGTCCTCCCGTTGCCCAGCCGCAGCCTCAGCCCCTCGCCCCACAGCGCTGCCCGCAAAGCCCGCACCGTCGCCATTTTACCCGGAACTGACCTCAACGCGCAGCACGTCAGGATACCGTCAGCGCCACAACCCCTTTGTGGGGGGGGGGGGGGGGGGAACGAAATAAACATTAGATCAGGTGCCCCCCCAATCTGGGGGACACTCCAAACATTTTTCAACTGCCCTTGTTTTGTTTTTTTTTGTTTTTTGTTTTACTTTTGTTTTTGTTTTTTTTGTGATTTTTTTGGGGCAATAAAATAATAAATTTTACAAGTGCCCCCTATAAAAGGGAAGGGGGACACTAAAAACCCCGGCAATTAAAACAAATTAAACTTTAAAACATAAAATCAAATTAAAATTTGGTTGCCGGGCGTGATGATGCACTCCTGTCCCTCCGGCATCCAACTCTCGCGGAACCGTCAGCGCCACAAGCCCGGGCTCCCGCTCGCAGCTGGTCCACTGCAACACTGCAAGGGCAAGGCACCCGAACAATACCTGCAGTGTGCATCCCACAGCGTGGCACCCTAACACCACCCACAGTGTGCATCCCATAGCGTGGCACCGTAAGGTCTTGCAGGAAGAATTCAGGGAGCTAGGAAGAAAACTAAAGGGTACAACCTCAAAGGTAGTAATCTCCCGGTTACTACCAGTGCCACATGCTAATGAGTATAAGAATAGAAGGATAGCGAGGATGAACATGTGGCTGGAATTATGTCTGTGATGTACTTAAGAATGACTCAACGAGGCAATGTGTTGTACTCAAACTGTAGTGACCTTGGTCCTTTATTCGTAACTCCAGAATGAGGCAACCTCATGGTGGCTCCCCTGACACAGCCCCTGCCACCAGAGCAGAAAACCCTGGTCTCCACCAGTTGCACCCTCTAGTGGTGCCAGCATGTACATACACATATTCAAAAAGGAGTTAGATGTAGTCCTTACGAATAGGGGGATCAAGGAGTATGGCGAGAAAGCAGGAATGGGGTACTGAAGTTGCATGTTCAACCATGAACTCATTGAATGGCGGTGCAGGCTCGAAGGGCCAAATGGCCTACTCCTGCACTTATTTTCTATGTTTCTAAACCTTATTGACAGTACATCAGGTAAACAAGTCTCCATCTTATGCAACTATACATTGACTACATGGAGAGTATATAGTGTATGACATCATTCTCCCCCAAGTCCTTTGTGCCAATTACATTTGCACTATGTGCTCTGGTTTAGCTTTCCCCAGACTTACGTGCCAATAGCCCTTGCACCTTGGCTGTACTTTGGCTTGGCTCTCTCCCTGTTAAAATCATGTTTAACTAATTTACTAGAATTCTTTGAGGATATAACGAGCATGGTGGATAGAGGTGCACCGATGGATGTGGTGTATTTAGATTTCCAAAAGGCATTCGATAAGGTGCCACACAAAAGGTTACTGCAGAAGATAGAGGTACGCGGAGTCAGAGGAAATGTATTAGCATGGATAGAGAATTGACTGGCGAACAGAAAGCAGAGAGTCGGGATAAATGGGTCCTTTTCGGGTTGGAAATCGGTGGTTAGTGGTGTGCCACAGGGATCGGTGCTGGGACCACAACTGTTTACAATATACATAGATGACCTGGAGGAGGGGACAGTGTAGTGTAACAAAATTTGCAGATGACACAAAGATTAGTGGGAAAGCGGGTTGTGTAGAGGACACAGAGAGGCTGCAAAGAGATTTGGATAGGTTAAGCGAATGGGCGAAGGTTTGGCAGATGGAATACAATGTCGGAAAGTGTGAGGTCATCCACCTTGGGAAAAAAAACAGTAAAAGGGAATATTATTTGAATGGGGAGAAATTACAACATGCTGAGATGCAGAGGGACCTGGGGGTCCTTGTGCATGAAACTCTTTTAGAGTCTACCTGCAAAAACATAAAACATTAAACCGTGCCACCCGACCTGGGTGACACACCAGACATTTACAAGGCCCTTTTTTCCTTTTTTTTTGTGTTTTTCATTTTTTTTTGGGTTTTTTTTGGGCGCTAAAATCACATTTTTCCAGTGCCCCCTATAAAAGGGAAGAGGACACTAAAAGCACCGGCAATTAAAACAAATTAAACTTTAAAACATAATATCAAATTAAAATTTGGTTGCCGGGCGTGATGATGCACTCCAGTCCCTCCGGTGCCCACCTCTCGCGGAAGGCCGCGAGTGTACCGGTGGACACCGCGTGCTCCATCTCCAAGGACACCCTGGACCGGATGTAAGAGCGGAAGAGAGGCAGGCAGTCAGGTTGAACGACCCCCTCGACCGCCCGCTGCCTGGACCGGCTGATGGCACCCTTGGCCGTGCCCAGGAGCAGTCCTACGAGGAGGCCCTCGGACCTACCCGCTCCTCTCCGCACAGGGTGCCCAAAGATCAGGAGAGTGGGACTGAAGTGCAGCCAGAATTTCAGGAGCAGCCCCTTCAAATAATGGAACAGGGGCTGCAACCTTGTGCACTCAATAAAAACATGGAACACGGACTCCTCCAGACCGCAGAAATTGCAGGCGGCCTGGGAGTCCGTGAACCGGCTTAAAAATTTGTTGCACGGCACTGCTCCGTGCACCACCCTCCAGGCCAAGTCCCCGATGAATAGTGGGAGGACCCCTGCGTAGAGTGCCCTCCATCGGGGACCCCCGCCTCCTCCGGACGGCAAGATGGTACGCCATGGCGTGTCCGGACGGCAGGCGAGGATGGCAAAGTTGAGAGTGTGCAGGAGCAGCCCGTACAAGAAACCCCTCCGCGCGGAACTGAAAGGCACGGAGGGGATTTCCCCGAGGCGGCTCAAGTTGTGAGGCGCCGGCCCCCGAGGGAGGTTCCGGGGTTCGGCGCCGATGAGGAATTCCGTCCGGACGGGGGTCAGTTCGGACGGGATCTCCCCACGTGCTTGAGCCTCCTCGATGCACCTAACGGAGTCAGGCCCCAGAGCTGTTTTTAGCGACTCGATGGCATCGGCCGCGTGGCGGACGTTGGCAGAATTTAGGCGCCGCGCCAGCGTGTCTGGCGCCATCCAGCCCGCTCCTCCGCCATCGAGCAGGTCCCTGACCCTGGTCACCTCACCAGCCACAGCCCTCTCTTCCGACCGCCACATAAAACCTCGGTCGTGGAGGTACGGATTCCCGAGCAGCGGCTCCTGCAGGACAGCCGCCACTCCAGCCGGCGGAGAGCTGCGCTTGGTGGAGACTTTGTTCCAGACCCTGATGAGGTCCCTGTAAAAGACAGGCAGCTCCCGGAGGGCGGTCCTGACACCCCCCAAGTTCACAAACAGGAGCTGCGTGTCGTAGTTGAGGTCGCGCTGCTGGCGGAAGAAATACGTCGCCAGAGCGCACCACCTAGGAGGGGGCTCGACGTAAAGGTATCTCTGCAGGGTCTGAAGACGGAAAGTCGCGAGCTGGGCGCTGACGCACACCAACGACTGACCGCCCTCCTCAAGCGGGAGACTCAAGACCGCGGCAGAGACCCAGTGCTTCCTGTTGTTCCAGAAGAAGTCCACCAGCTTCTTCTGTATCTTGGCGACAAACGCAGGGGGAGGGGTCAAAGTGACCAGCCGGTACCACAACATTGCGGCCACCAGCTGGTTTATGACTAGCGCTCGACCCCTGTAGGACAGCACTCGGAGCAGTCCTGTCCAGCGCCCTAGGCGAGCGGCGACCTTGGCCTCCAGCTCCTGCCAGTTCGCCGGCCAGGCTCCCTCGTCGGGGCTAAGGTAGACTCCCAGATAGAGGAGATGGGTCGTGCTCCAGGCAAAAGGCCTGAGCTCCTCCGGCAGAGAGTCCACCCGCCACTGACCCACCAGGAGTCCGGAACATTTCTCCCAGTTGATCCTGGCGGAGGACGCGGCCGAGTAAATCTCCTGGCACTCTCGCATCCTCCGCAGGTCAGCGGGATCCTCTACCGCGAGGAGCACGTCATCGGCGTAAGCCGAGAGGACGACCTCCATGCCCGGCCCTTGCAGAGCCAGTCCCGTCAACCTCGTCCGCAAGAGGCGCAGGAAAGGCTCCACGCAAACGGCGCATAACTGGCCGGACATGGGACATCCCTGGCGCACCCCTCTCCTAAAGCGAAGGGGCGCCGTCAAGGACCCGTTAACCTTAATCAGACACTCCGCGGCGGCGTACAAAAGTCGGATCCGGGCGACGAAATGCATCCCGAACCCGAAAGCGCGCAGAGTTCCGAGCAGATAGTCGTGATCCACCCTGTCGAACGCCTTCTCTTGGTCAAGGGATAGGAAGGCGACCGACAGACCAGCCTCCTGGGAACAATGGATGAGGTCCCGGACCAGATGGATGTTATCGTGGATTGTCCGGCCCGGGACCGTGTAGGACTGGTCGGGGTGGATCATGTGGTCCAGCACGGCACCAAGGCGAGCAGACATCGCCCTGGCGAAGATTTTGTAGTCCGTGCTGAGGAGGGAGACCGGGCGCCAGTTCTTAAGGAGGCGGAGATCGCCCTTCTTAGGCAGCAGGACGATGACTGCCCTACGCCAAGAGAGGGGCATCTCCCCGGTCGCCAGACTTTCCCCCAGGACCCGCGCGTAGTCGCTCCCCAGGATGTCCCAGAACGCCCTGTGGAACTCCACGGTCAGCCCGTCCAGCCCCGGGGATTTTCCCCTCGAGAGCCGGTCGAGGGCACCGGTCAGCTCCGCCAGGCTTAGCGGAGCTTCCAGATTTTCGGCGCCCTCCGGGCTGACCTTCGGCAGGTCCTCCCACAAAACTCTACGCGCTTCCTCGCTGGACGGATCCGGAGAGAACAGAGCCCCGTAATATTCACGGGCCCTGTTGTTAACGCCCTCCGGATCCGAGACGAGAGAGCCGACGTCGGCCAGCAGCATCAAGAGCTGCTTACGGACACTCTGCCTTTTTTCCAGCGAGTAGAAGAAGGGGGAGCCGCGGTCCAGATCCCGCAGGAACCGGATCCGCGACATCACGAACGCGCCTCGGGACCCGACGAGCTGCAGGTCCTTCAGCGCGGCCTTCTTCGCTTCGTACACCGTCCGCAGGGCCGGGTCCTGGACGACTTGACCGAGACGGGCTTCCAGGTCGAGCACCTCTTTTTCTAGGCGCCCGACTCTGGCCGCCCGCCTCTTGGTCGACCCCCTCGCGTACTCTTGACAGAAGACGCGGACGTGAGCCTTGCCCACGTCCCACCATAGCCTCAAGGATGGAACGAGTCCTGGAACCGCACGTCCTCCAGCAGCCGGTTGTTAAAATGCCAGTACGCGGACCCCGTCCTCGCGCGGAGCGAAGCGAGCTCCGCCCACACCAGGTGGTGGTCCGAACACGGCACCGGCCGCATGGAGGCCGCCGGGACGCAGGAAACGTACGCCCGAGACACGTAAAGGCGGTCGACTCTAGACCATCCTACTCCAGGCCTCACCCAAGTAAAGGCGCTGGAGTCGGGGTGGAGATTTCGCCAGACGTCCACCAAGTCGAAGGACCCGACCAGGTCCCTCAACTTCTCCATCGCCGTCATGCACTGCGGGGCACCGGAGCGGTCCCTCGCCTCGAGGGTGCAGTTAAAATCCCCCCCGAGGACAATGCAGTCGCCGACGTCGACGGAGCCAAGAAGAGCGGACACCTCTTCAAAGAAGCGCGTCTGCTGTGGGCCGGGCTGAGGGGCGTACACGTTCACGAGATGGAGCGGCACGTCTCCCAGGCGAACCGTTACGTGCAGCAAGCGGCCTGGCACGGGCTCCTCGACCCCCAAGATCTCCGGCTGAAAATGCGGGCCCAGCAAGATGGCCACCCCACTAGAAGTGGCGGTGAGGTGGCTCATGCGGACCTCTCCTTGCCATTCCAGGAGCCACGTGGCTTCGTCTCCCGGAACGGTGTGGGTTTCTTGCAGGAAGCACACCGCATATTTCCCCTCCCGCAGGAGCGAAAAATTGTCAAATCTACGGCGTGCCCCTCTGCCGCCGTTGATGTTGAGGCTGGCTATGGTTATCTTCATGACTAGAGCATAGTGCAACCTCTACCTAACCTATTGTGGGGGAGGAGTGGAGTCGTTTGTTGACCTCCACTCCTTCAGCAGCCCAGCGAGGAACTTTTTGAGCCGGCGCAGCTCAAGGCCTTGAGCCTTTGATAAGGGCCCGCCCGCGGCCATGGTTTTAGCGGCGGCGCGGACGGACGCGACGAGCAGCCCCGGCTCGGACCATCTTTCCAGGGCCAGACGGGCTTGGTCGCGGCGACCCCGGCACTGGACCAAAAAGTCCCGGAGTTCCTCTACGGGAATGAGGAGGGTCTCAGTGGCGGCCGCGAGCAGATCCACCGCCTCACTGGCGATGGACTCGAGATCTTCACCCGCGTCCTCCACCGAGTCCCCGTCCCCCTCCGGGAGGTCGCCGCTAGCAGCCGGCCCGTCGATGCACGAGGTACGGCAAACGGCCCTGCCGCTCCATCTGGCCCCGGCTCTGCCCCGATCCCACCCCCAGGATCGTCGGCAGAGGAGTCCCCACTGGGCTCTTTTAAAATTGGTGCTGGGTCGGGAAGCGACAGCGGAAGGGGTTCCCCCTCCGCCCCAGGAACCGGGGAACAGGGAGAGACCCGGTCAAAGTAATGTTCCAAGTCCTCCAAATCCCCCAGCTCCACAGTAGGGGGCGAGGGTTGTTGTTCTTCTCCCTCCCCGCCGCCACCCCCCAGCCCAGCGTGTACAGATTCATTAAAATTGTTCATATTTTCAGTTTCTGCCGAGTCGAGCAAATCCCGGGGGAAGTTGTGTATTGGCTGGGCGGGCTCAGGTTCGGCCTTTTCGGCCCCGCCCGCCTCAGTCCCCGGGATGCTCGACCCGGCGGCTACGCATTCTTCCGCTGGCCCCACGCCCCCCACGACAGGCAGATCTTCCACGCCCTCCCCAGGAGGCAGCGGCTGGGCAGCCTCGACTGCCTCACCCTCCCCGGGGACAGACTCCTCGCGCCTGCAGCGCAATTTGGGGGCGCTGGTGGGGGACGCGGGACACGCGGCGGGCACCGACTCCTCCGCGGAGGGATGTTGTTCCCCCTCCGCCTCATTGGGGCGGTGCCTCTTTTTGTTCCTGGGGGTGCGCGAAGGCAGGGAGACCTCCATGTCTGCCGAGGCCTCCCGCTCCGCCCCCCCCTTTTCCTTTTCTTGCCTGCGCCCGGGCCCCTCTGCGGTATTGGTCAAGGGCCCAGGCACGGGCTCAGGGCACCCCGCGCTCGCCGGTGACGGTGTTGGGCTGAGCGCGGTGGTCAAATTTTCTGGCGCACTGAGGGGATCCGCCTCTGGATGTTTTGCCTTCTTCCGCGCCTTCTTTCCGGTCGGACGCTCTCCCTCCCCCCCGCCGGAGGCCGTGAAAACAAAGACCCCCGGCGATGCCCGCGCACCTACAGCTCCCGGCACGCGGACGCAACTAGGGGGAGGGGTGGCGGCGGCGCCAGCCTTGGCTGCCTTCGGTGGTTTGGCGGCCTTGGAGGCGGGGCAGTTCTTGCGAACGTGCCCCACCTCCCTGCAGGCATGGCACCGCACGCCGTCCGACGTCCAAAAGACGCGGTAGGCAGTCCCCTCTTGCACCACATTAAAATGACCCTCCGTCGTCTCCTCCCGCGCCAGCCGGACAAAGAGCTGGCGGCGGAAGGAGAACACGTGGCGCAGGCTGTTCTCCCGGAGGCCAAGCGGTATGGGGTTGATCCCCGACCTTACCTCCCCCAGTTGGTGTAGGTGAGGGAGGAGGAGCTCAGCGGGAACAAAGGGCGGGACGTTCGATATGATGACCCTCTGCGCGGTGGCCTCAAGTGGATCCACCGGCAGAAACGTCCCGCCCACCGTGAGCCTCTTTTCGAGGGCCAGGGACACCGCCCGCTCCGACCCCAGGAAGAACACGGCCTTCCCAGACATCTTGGAGGCTGCGACAATGGCCGAGGGGCCGACTACCCCAGCCATCGCCCGCACGCACTCCTCGATGCTCATTGTGGGGTGAGTGTAGCTCTTGACCCCGTGTTTCTTAGTTATTAGTTTGAATGGTGGCAGGGCAGCGGGTGGCGCAGGAGGTGCCGTGGAAGCGGTTGCCACCTGCGCATAAGTCCTAGCTGGCCCTGCCACCGGCGTGGATGGGGTCGCCATCACGGGGCCCCTTTAAGGGCTACACCCACCCCAAAGTCACAGGCCTTAATGGTCTTAATTGGCCTCGTATCGAAAGACTGAGCAGAGGAGCTCTTAACGAGGCACACCTCTCCCCTAGTTGGCAATTGGGGAGGGGCCTTGCTCCCTCTGCTCAGTTTTTTTTTTTGTTTGTTTTTTTTTAAATTAGGAAGAAGGGCTCTCAGAGAGAGAGGGGAGAGACAGAGAGAGAGAGATAGAGAAAAGGGGGTGCAGGAAAAGAGGGAGGCTGCGAGGGCAGGTCTCCCCTCACAGCGATGGATGGGTGTTTTTCTTGGGGTGCACTCCCCAGATGGCAAAACAAAAACAAAAACACAGTCTTTGGGTTGGTCTTCAGGTGGGGGGAGAAGATGTCTTCACCTGGGGCAGCTAGAGCCAACCAGGCACACACTCCCAACGATGTTCTTAGGGTAATTTAAGAAATCTTCAGCCTGGTAGCTCCAGCTATCCCAGGCTAGGCAATTGGGGGGGGGGGTTCAATTGTGGGGGGGGCCTAGTTGTAAGCAAGGCCCCCACACACACTTCCACACACACACACCCCCCGCGATGTTCCGGCCCTCAGTGGTCTTCTTTCCTCCCCCACCGATACAACAAAGTCTTTTTGGGAAATGCACCCACACCCACCTGTAGAAATGGTAGAGTCTCCCTCCTTCCACACTGGATGTTGTTGTTGGTCTTTCCCCCTCTCTCCAACTCTTTGCAGAATGGTAAAAAGTTGTTAAAAAGTTTTCTTTTCTCTTCCTCTCCCTCTGGGTGAAAGTTGGTGGTGAAGCCCCTTCCTTCCTTCTCTTCCTGGGCTGTTCTCAGGGCTCTCCAGGCAGGAGCTAAGGTTGGTAGCTCCTCTCCTCACTGCAGCTCAGCTCCAACTGTGCAGGACACGCCTCCACTGCTCCACAATTGGTCCTTGTGCATGAATCCCAAAAAGTTAGTTTGCAGGTGCAGCAGGTAATCAGGAAGGCGAATGGAATGTTGGTCTTCATTGCGAGAGGGATGGAGTACAAAAGCAGGGAGGTCCTACTGCAACTGTATAGGGTATTGGTAAAGCCGCACCTGGAGTACTGCGTGCAGTTTTGGTCACCTTACTTAAGGAAGGATATACTGGCTTTGGAGGGGGTACAGAGACGATTCACTAGGCTGATTCCGGAGATGAGGGGGTTACCTTATGATGATAGATTGAGTAGATTGGGTCTTTACTCGTTGGAGTTCAGAAGGATGAGGGGTGATCTTATAGAAACATTTAAAATCATGAAAGGGATAGACAAGATAGAGGCAGAGAGGTTGTTTCCACTGGTCGGGGAGACTAGAACTAGGGGGCACAGCCTCAAAATACGGGGGAGCCAATTTAAAACCGAGTTGAGAAGGAATTTCTTCTCCCAGAGGGTTGTGAATCTGTGGAATTCTCTGCCCAAGGAAGCAGTTGAGGCTAGCTCATTGAATGTATTCGTCACAGATAGATAGATTTTTAACCAATAAGGGAATTAAGGGTTACGGGGAGAGGGCGGGTAAGTGGAGCTGAGTCCACGGCCAGATCAGCCATGATCTTATTGAATGGCGGAGCAAGCTCGAGGGGCTAGATGGCCTACTCCTGTTCCTAATTTTTAAGTTCTTATGTTCTAACCCCCAAGTCCTTTTGCCACAACGTTGGGTAGTGGTTACCAGTTTGGATGGTTCGATGATGCAGTGGAGGTTCCAGTGGGTTCTGGGTGTGATCCATGTGTGTGTCCATGGCTACATACATCAATTTCCTCACCCCCACCACACACAGCGAGATCATGCAGCTGGCCCGTTACATTCACATACCGGATCAGACACAGTGCAAGTACAAATAAAGGAAGAAAATTTTTTTTTTTTACAGTTTGTATTGTGACACCTTGGTTCAGTGACTGACATTTGTTACATTTTATGGTCGTGCACCAGGATTGGGTAGATTGCATTCATGGTTCAGTCATGGTCAGTACTGAGGTAGCAGTACAGGTATGCAAGGACGCTGGTTCCAGAGCAACCGGACGGGGTCCTAGGCATCTGATAGCGGTGCTGCGCCCCCTGCTAGTGGGGTGGGCTTGGGTTGCTCACCTTGCCAGGACTCAGGGCCTTTGCCGTTGCCTAGTGGTGGGCAGAGCCACAGATGTGTGTGGCCTCACTGTCCTCCTTTGAAGGCTGCAGAATCTTCTGCCTGCTCTCTAACAATGTTGGGAACCTGGCTGTTCCAGGTCCCATTTGGGGAATTCATTGGTTCTGACCTTTCGCTCCCGGACATGGCCGAGGTAGTGACTGGGTCTGGGGGCTGCACTGTCCCTACCCGGGTGGTGGGCAATGGCGGCCGACTGCGCGTATCGGCGCCGTTTTCATTTCCAGGTCCGTGGCGAATAGTGCCACGGGATAGTGCCATAGGATGGACCTGGGGCAGGGTATCAGGATCGGTGCCTTCACCCTCCTGAGGTCACTGGCCTATAACTTGTGGGGACACCTAGGGCAGGGTATCAGGATCAGCGCCTTTACCCTCCCGAATTCGTTCGCTTGCTACTTTTGGGGACTCTCTGTTCCCGACATCTCGCGACAAAATTTTGTTCTTTACATTCTTAATCGGTTCGTTACATTGATTGCCATGCATACATTGATTGCCATGCATTCAATGCGGCAGATCAGGAGGCCAGCATTGCGAGAGCGGAGCGGCACAGGGGATAAAGGGCGCCGGCAGCAACTTGAAGCGGCGGCAGATCGAGAGGCCAGCATCGCGAGAGCGGAGCGGCACAGGAGGATAAAGGGCAGTGGCAGCAACTTGGAGTGGCGGCAGATCAGGAGGCCAGCATCGCGAGAGCGGAGTGGCGCAGGAGGATAAAGGGCAGTTTGGAGCAGCGGCATTCGAGAGGAGGCCAGCTGCAGCAGGGGCAGAAAGGAAACAAAGAAGTAAAAAGAAATCGGTGTGACATCACAGCCAAGCGGGTAAGTGATTGGCTGGTGGATTGGTGAGTATTTTATCTTTTTCTTTTCTTATCAGTAGGTAACCTTTGGCATTGTTGCCAAATTAAGTTAATTTAAGGATTAAGTCATGGCAGGAGAGCCCACACCTGTGCCATGCTCCTCCTGTGCTATGTGGGAAGTCAGGGACACTTCCAGTGTCCCTGACTACCATGTGTGCAGGAAGTGTGTCGAGCTGCAGCTCCTGACAAACCGCATTGCAATACTGGAGCTGCGCATGGATTCACTCTGGAGCATCCGCGATGCTGAGGATGTTGTGAAAAGCACGTTTAGTGAGTTGATCACACCGCAGGTAAAGGTTACGCAGGCAGATGGGGAATGGGTGATCAGCAGGAAGAATAGTGGAAGGAAGGTAGTGTGGGATCCCCTGCGGTCATCTCCCTCCAAAACAAATATACCGTTTTGGGTGCTGTTGGGGGAGATGACTCATTAGGGGAACAAATGCAGGGAGACAGAGGGAAACAAAAAGGAGACAGAAGCAAAAGACAGAAAGGAGATGAGTAAAAGTGGAGGGCAGAGAAACCCAAGGCAAAAAACAAAAAGGGCCACTGAATGTAAAGGGGCTGCAGGAGGGGTCAAAACTAAAAATCATGGTTTAAAAACTAGTATTAAAACATTCTACCTAAACGCACGCAGCATTCGAAATAAAGTAAATGAGTTGATGGCACAAATCATTACAAATGGGTATGATTTGGTGGCCATTACAGAAACGTGGTTGCAGGGTGGCCAAGACTGGGAATTAAACATACAGGGGTATCTGACGATTCGGAAAGATAGACAAGAAGGGAAAGGAGGTGGGGTAGCTCTGTTAATAAAGGATGATATCAGGACAGTTGTGAGAGACGATATTGGCTCTAATGAACAAAATGTTGAATCATTGTGGGTGGAGATTAGAGATAGTAAGGCGAAAAAGTCACTGGTGGGGTAGTTTATAGGCCCCCAAATAATAACTTCATGGTGGGGCGGACAATAATCAAGGAAATAATGAAGGCATGTGAAAAAGGAACGGCAGTAATCATGGGGGATTTTAACCTACATATCGATTGGTCAACTCAAATCGCACACGGTAGCTTGGAGGAGGAATTCATAGAATGCATACGGGATTGTTTCTTAGAACAGTATGTTACAGAACCTGCAAGGGAGCAAGCCATCTTAGATCTGGTCCTGTGTAATGAGACAGGAATAATAAATGATCTCCTAGTAAAAGATCCTCTCGGAATGAGTGATCACAGTATGGTTGAATTTGTAATACACATTGAGGGTGAGGAAGTAGTGTCTCAAACGAGCATACTATGCTTAAACAAAGGGGACTACAGTGGGATGAGGGCAGAGTTGGCTAAAGTAGACTGGTAACACAGACTAAACGGTAGCACAATTGAGGAACAGTGGGGGACTTTTAAGGAGCTCTTTCAGAGTGCTCAACAATAATATATTCCAATGAAAAAGAAGGGCGGTAAGAGAAGGGATAACCAGCTGTGGATAACCAAGGAAATAAGGGAGAGTATAAAATTAAAAACCAATGCGTATAAGGTGGCCAAATTTAGTGGAAAAATAGAAGATTGGGAAAATTTTAAACGACAGCAAACAATGACTAAGAAAGCAATAAAGAAAGGGAAGATAGATTATGAAGGTAAACTTGCGCAAAACATAAAAACGGATAGTAAAAGCTTTTACAGATATATAAAACGGAAAAGAGTGACTAAAGTAAATGTTGATCCCTTAGAAGATGAGAAGGGGGATTTAATAATGGGAAATGTGGAAATGGCTGAGACCTTAAACAATTATTTTGCTTCGGTCTTCACAGTGGAAGACACAGAAACCATGCCAGAAAGTGCTGGTCACAGGAATGTGGGAAGGGAGGACCTGGAGACAATCGCTATCACTAGGAGGGTAGTGCTGGACAGGTTAATGGGACTCAAGGTAGACAAGTCCCCTGGTCCTGATGAAATGCATCCCTGGGTATTAAAAGAGATGGCGGAAGTTATAGCAGATGCATTCGTTATAATCTACCAAAATTCTCTGGACTCTGGGGAGGTACCAGCAGATTGTAAAGCAGCTAATGTAACGCCTCTGTTTAAAAAAGGGGGCAGACAAAAGGCAGGTAACTATAGGCCGGTTAGTTTAACATCTGTAGTGGGGAAAATGCTTCAAACTATCATTAAGGAAGAAATAGCGGGACATCTAGATAGGAATAGTGGAATCAAGCAGACGCAGCATGGATTCATGAAGGGGAAATCATGTTTAACTAATTTACTGGAATTCTTTGAGGATATAATGAGCATGGTGGATAGAGGTGTACCGATGGATGTGGTGTATTTAGATTTCCAAAAGGCATTCGATAAGGTGCCACACAAAAGGTTACTGCAGAAGATAAAGGTACGCGGGGTCAGTGGAAATGTATTAGTATGGATCGAGAATTGGCTGGCCAACAGAAAGCAGAGAGTCGGGATAAATGGGTCCTTTTCGGGTTGGAAATCGGTGGTTAGTGGTGTGCCACAGGGATCGGTGCTGGGACCACAACTGTTTACAATATACATAGATGACCTGGAAGAGGGGACGGAGTGTAGTGTAACAAAATTTGCGGATGACACAAAGATTAATGGGAAAACGGGTTGTGTAGAGGACACAGAGAGGCTGCAAAGAGATTTAGATAGGTTAAGCGTGTGAGGGGGTTTTCTCAGGGAGTGGTGGGAAAGCCTTACAGGAGCAGTGAACCAGCCCTGGCTGTAGAGCTTCGGGGCCCGCTGCCTCCTCCGGAGCCTCCAAATCCACCGGGGCCTGTTCTTCCCCCAGTGCCTGATTCCCTTCCCTCGCTCGTCCCCTCTGATTTTTACCTCTTTTGGGGTCAAACAATTTACACTGATTAATGTGATACCACTTCACCCGGCGAGGCAATCGAACCGCATAGACCATAGGGCTAGCCTTGTCGACTATGCTGTATGGTTCCAGATACAGTGGTTCAAATACCCCAACCCGGGCGAAGCTTCTCACCATCACCTGGTCGCCCACCTCCCAATCATGGTGACCGCGGGGTTCCAGCAGCAGCCGATTGGCACGGTGCTGTTTACCCATGTTGTTGACCGCCTGAAAGTGAATCTGTTGAAGCTGTTCAAACAGGTTCCTGACGAAGCGGTTCCGGTTCACCTCTCGAAGCTGCTCTTCGGTGAGAACCGGCGCCAACACATGCACTGGGGTCCTCATGATCCGGTCCATCATCAGCTCATGGGGTGAGAACCCTGTGCTCTTTGACTGACTGGCCCGGATTCCCATGAGGACCAACGGTAAGACCTCCACCCACTTGTTCGGTGAGTCTCCCATCTCCTTGCGCAGCCTTTCCTTTAGGGTCCGGTTCAGGCGTTCTACGGGGCCTGAGGACTGAGGGTTGTAGGCGACATGCCATTTGGCTCTTATCCCCAGCACCTTTAGGGTGGCCTGCATCACCTGGCCGGTGAAGTGGCTTCCCCGGTCGGACTCCACGATTTGAGGTAGACCCCACCGAGAGAACACCTCCCTCACCAGGATTTTTGCAGTCCCCATCGCGGTAGCTGTTTGGCAAGGGAAGGCTTCCACCCACTTGGAAAATACATCCACCAGGATGTGGTAGTATTTATAACCTCCCTGGGCGGCTGGTAGGGGTCCGATGTAGTCGATCTGGATTGACTGCCATGGTCCCTCTACCTGCCTGACGTGTCCCATAGACACCTTCCTTTTCTGAGGGGCTGGGTTGTTTGCAGCGCAAACCAGACAGCCTGCACAGAAGTCGCGGACGTCTTACCGGAGGTCTGGCCACCACCCTGCCTTTTCTACCCGTTGCCAGGTAGATTCCGGCCCAGGGTGTCCCGCACCTGGACCCTCATGGGCCAGCTGAAGGAACTCCCTCCGGTGTTGTGGCGGCACTACCCATTTGTCCTCTTTAAACAACATGCCTTCCCGCACAGCAATATCTGCAGCACTGTATGGGCCCTCCGCCTTTTCCCCCTTTTTGATAGCAGCCAAGGCAGCCTTCAGGATCGGATCCTGCATCTGGACTACTTTAAGGTCCAGGGCCACAGCCGCCCCTACGCTCCCTTGTGTCCCTGGCTTGCTTCTTGCTGCTGCTATCCTGCCTGTCTCGTATGGGTCCCATGGGCGACCTGTATGAGCACCTTCCCTTGCCAGCAGGTCTGCCTGCTGGTTACCTTCCCCCCGTGGCTCAGTTTTGGAGTGGGTCTTTACCTTATGGATATATACATCCCCGGTTTCTCCCACTGCAGCCACGATCTTTTCTAGCAGAGGTTTGGTCACAAGGGGCTTCCCATCCGCAGAGGTGTACCCCCGGCGTGACCAAATCGGCAGATACTCTGCACACAAATTGCAAGTGAATATGCTGTCCGAGCAAATCGTGTATGGGGTAGGGAATTCCTCGGGGTGTGTGACCACATACATCACCGCCGAGAGTTCCGCCTGCTGGGCGCTCAGGGTGCATGGGAGTTTAAGAGCCAAGGCAATTCCTGCCTTGGGATCCCAAACTCCGCAGCCCGTGAGTCTTGTACCCGCGGACACTGAACTGGAGCCATCAACGTCGATCTCGCGGCCTGTGGGGTGTATCCCTGCCCGAAATCCAAAGTTGATGTCCCATACCCCCTCCACAGAGCATCTATGCGGCTGCCCTGGATAGATTAAATTTGCTGCGAGCCTGGGCTCGCAGAGGCCCTTGACCTTTAAAGTCATTTGGGAGAAGAGGAGGGTCCAGCAAGTGATTCTAGCACTGCTCACTGTCCCGTCCTTAATCCTCCCGTCCAATAGCATCTGCGTCGGGGTATGATGGGTGAGGAGTGTAATGGGGGATATTCCGGTAAAGATCTGAGCTCTCTTTACTGCCCAGTGGGTGGCAAGCAAGTGCCTCTCACAATTGGAGTATCCCTTTTCTACCTCCGTGAGGACCCTGGAGGAGTACACCACTGGTCTCAGCTGACCGTTTCGCTCCTGGAGCAACACTGCACTTAAGCTGTCGCCACTGGCTGCCACCTCCAGGGAGAATTCCCCCCCCGCATCAATTGCCCCTAGGGCTGGTGCTATCTGCAGGTCTCTCTTAAGATGGACAAAAACTGCCTCACAGCCCTCGTCCCATTCCCACTCGACCCCCTTATGTAGGAGTCTGAGCAGAGGGGCGGCAGTGGTTGCATAGTCCTCGATGAAGTCCCAACAGTAGCCAGTGATTCCCAGGAAAGACCTTAACCCCGACACATCCCTAGGGACAGGGAGTTCCTGCACTGCCTTTCTTCTAGCCTCATCAATGGCCCTTTCTCCTGCCCTTATCTAGGAGAGGAATTTTACCTCTCCTAGACCTATCTGGGCTTTCTTGGGGTTAACTTTAAAACCCCCTTCCTTCAGTAAGACCAGCAGTTCGGCCAGCAGTGGACCGTGTTCCTCACTGCTGTCTGTGAACAACAACAGGTCGTCCACATACTGGACCAGCTGGTGTGGCTGGCTGAAGCCTTTTAAGCAGTTCGCCATGCATTGGTGAAAGATGCTGGGACTATTATGAAAGCCCTGTGGGAGGCAGCTCCATGTGTACTGCTGTTCCCGGAAGGTGAAGGCAAACTTGTACTGGTCTTCCCTCCGTACAGGGATAGACCAGAACCCGTTGAATATGTCCAACACTGTGAACGTGGTTGCGGATGCAGGGATTTCCTCCAAGAATTGTCCGGTTTGCTAACCGGCCAAAGCGGGGAGTTGACATGGGTGGTTATGGGTCTCAAAACACCCTGCTCGACAAGCGAGCTTAAAGCTGTCTCCAAATCTGCTTCTGCCTCTCGGGGAAAGCAATACTGCTTTTGCGGGCGGGACATGGGATCCCCATCTATTCAAACCTCCACTCCTGTGACTCTCCCACAATCGTGTTTATGGGTGGCAAATGCTGCAAGATTTGCTTGCACATAGGCCCGGTACTCGGCCGGGGTGTTACCGACCAGGACTTCCAGGTCGTAACCCACTTTTGGCTTCACTGACCCTCGGCTGGAGCCTCACATTCCTGCTGCCGAGCGGGACACATTGATCCTGCCCCCAGCCCTGGGTATGCTACTACCTGCGCGCCCCACTCCTCCTGGTACCCCACCGGACAAACCACCGGTGCCTCAGGAGGTGGTTGGGCGTCTCTTGCCTTTGAATTCTCCTCTACCCCCCAATACTCTCCTTTGTCCCCTGTGGACCCTCGGGTCCTATCAGGGCGACCATCCCCTTTGCCTGGGATAGAGCGTGGGTGAGAGTTTTAATCCTCTCCTGGCAGGGACCGTGATCTGCAAACTCACTGCTACTGGCCACTTTATAGGCTGCCTGTACATCTTTTACTTTATTCTCTAGTTCCCAAATTTTCTGGATGTACCAATAGTTCTGTTCCCGGAGGGACCCCTCACTACCCTTGGCCTCAGTGACCTGACGCTGAAGATAGTCCCGGCTATTTCGGGAGGTCTCCTCCAACTGCCGGTTCCTTTGCTGCTCCTCAGCTAATTCGGCCAGCAGGTTGTCCCCAACCGCAGCCCGGATAGCAGAGAGCTCCTCTGATTTCTGAAGACTCTGTTCCAAGTCCTTCACCCGCTGGTCGAGCTTTCGGACTTGGCGGGTGAGGCAGATAAGCCAGATGGCCTTTTCCACCCTGTGGTTGTGGTCCTTCCCTGCTGTCCACTGAGCAGCAGCATCCACTGGGCACTCTGCCCAAGTGAGGGCTTGTACCCAAGGTTTGGTGAGGTTCACCTTGCCAAAAATATATGAAAAATTCTCTCCTCCATTTTAGTTTCCTCTCTTATCATCTCATCTGTTATAGTAACATCCCCTGTTTGCTTATGTCCCTTCGTGGTCGCCATGTTCTGTAAGGGGTTTTCTCAGGGAGTGTTGTTGTGCCTTGGGTGTCTCTCTCTGGACTTCTGCCCTCACAGCTTATGCCTGGCCTGTGAGGTACCCTGAGTGCTGCAAGAGCACCCCTGGAGAGACTGTGTCCACAGCTTATGAAGGGGGTTTTGAGACTCGTGCGTCCCCACAGCTTATGCCTAGCCTGTGAGGCACCTGTGAATGTCAAACACTCCTAACCCCTTTCTTCCCTAGCCTGTGACACACAGTTGAGCGTTTTCGAGGCGCTGCTAGCTTCCCTTACACTGTTCTGACATAAGACTCACGATCAGGAGATGTAATACAATAGAACTGAGACAAGGTGATTCCAAGAGGAACTTTAGGCTTCCAATTTATTTTACAAGGTGTATCTCAACAAACAGCAATACACCAACAAAACAATCCCCCTAAATCCCACTAAACGGACACAACGAAAATCTTTACACAAGTTTAGCAGTACAATGCCCAACTTCCCACCTTTCCTGGCCTAACTGAGTTGGGAGTTCCGGGGACCAGAGGTTATACTCACTACTGTGCCTTCTGCAGTCTGGCGGTTTGTTTCTTCTATCTTTGGTGCCTTCGGACACTGGTTTACCTTTAGTGTCGAGAATCTTGCTGGTTGTGGTTGTTGGATGACGAGGGCAGGGAAAAATCAGCCCCCACCCCCCCACGTCAGAAACCCTTTTTTTATAGCCAGATTATCCAGTCCGCCTCTCCTGCTGAAGTCGATTCTTCTCATTGGTGGACTTTGTGATTTTGAAAAATGCAGCAGTTTTAGATTATTGCGGGTTTTTTTCCACTGATGTTAACCTACTCAAGGTTTGAGTGGGTGTTGATTGCATTGGCTTCCTGTAGCCATTGTATAGGCCCTTGGGTTGTTTTGGGTTCCCTGGTTTCGAAATGTCTGCATAATTATCCTTCAATTCAGTTTTCCTAACCTACTCAAGGTTTGAGTAGGTGTTAATTGGGTTGGCCTCCTGTAGCCATTTCCTTCCATAGTGTAAACATGGGGAAGACAATAGTCTGATAATGGGTGTGAGTCAGTCCCAGTTTTCGAGCAAGTGCTCTCCCATTGGCTCGAAAGCCCCATGCTTCGGGCTGACTCTGTCTCACCATTGGTCCCCCCCCCCCCGCCCGGTGTCCTCCCCCATCCAATCACTGCTCTGCCAAGGTCAAACTGTTATCGGTTTCAATTCACAGCACAGACTGATCCCACAGCCCTTTTCCTTCTGGGTAAAATGAGGGGTTTTCGTCCTCCCCTACAAGCGAATGGGCTAAGGTTTGGCAGATGGAATACAATGTCGGAAAGTGTGAGGTCATCCACTTTGGGAAAAAAAACAAAAAAAGGGAATATTATTTGAATGGGGAGAAATTACAACATGCTGCGGTGCAGAGGGACCTGGGGGTCCTTGTGCATGAAACTCTTTTGAGTTTACCTGAAAATAAACATAAACATTAAAACCATGCCACCCGCCTGGGTGACACAGCAGACATTTTCAAGGCCCCTTTTTATTTTTTATTTTTTTTTGTGGTTTTTTTTGGGGCGCTAAAATCAAAATTTTTTCCAGTGCCCCCTATAAAAGGGGAGGGGGACACTAAAAGCACCGGCAAATAAAACAAATTAAACTTTAAAACGTAAAATCAAATTAAAATTTGGTTGCCGGGCGTGATGATGCACTCCAGTCCCTCCGGTGCCCACCTCTCGCGGAAGGCCGCGAGCGTACCGGTGGACACCGCGTGCTCCATCTCCAAGGACACCCTGGACCGGATGTAAGAGCGGAAGAGAGGCAGGCAGTCAGGTTGAACGACCCCCTCGACCGCCCGCTGCCTGGACCGGCTGATGGCGCCCTTGGCCGTGCCCAGGAGCAGTCCTACGAGGAGGCCTTCGGACCTACCCGCTCCCCTCCGCACAGGGTGCCCAAAGATCAGGAGAGTGGGACTGAAGTGCAGCCAGAATTTCAGGAGCAGCCCCTTCAAATAATGGAACAGGGGCTGCAACCTCGTGCACTCAATAAAAACATGGAACACGGACTCCTCCAGACCGCAGAAATTGCAGGCGGCCTGGGAGTCCGTGAACCGGCTTAAAGATTTATTGCACGGCACTGCTCCGTGCACCACCCTCCAGGCCAAGTCCCCGATGAATAGTGGGAGGACCCCTGCGTAGAGTGCCCTCCATCGGGGACCCCCGCCTCCTCCGGACGGCAAGATGGTACGCCATGGCGTGTCCGGACGGCAGGCGAGGATGGCAAAGTTGAGAGTGTGCAGGAGCAGCCCGTACAGGAAACCCCTCCGCGCGGAACTGAAAGGCACGGAGGGGATTTCCCCAAGGCGGCTCAAGTTGTGAGGCGCCGGCCCCCGAGGGAGGTTCCGGGGTTTGGCGCCGATGAGGAATTCCGTCCGGACGGGATCTCCCCACATGCTTGAGCCTCCTCGATGCACCTAACGGAGTCAGGGCCCAGAGCTGTTTTTAGCGACTCGATGGCATCGGCCGCGTGGCGGACGTTGGCAGAGTTTAGGCGCCGCGCCAGCGTGTCTGGCGCCATCCAGCCCGCTCCTCCGCCATCGAGCAGGTCCCTGACCCTGGTCACCTCACCAGCCACAGCCCTCTCTTCCGACCGCCACATAAAACCTCGGTCGTGGAGGTACGGATTCCCGAGCAGCGGCTCCTGCAGGACGGCCGCCACTCCAGCCGGCGGAAAGCTGCGCTTGGTGGAGACTTTGTTCCAGACCCTGATGAGTTCCCTGTAAAAGACAGGCAGCTCCCGGAGGGCGGTCCTGGCAAGCCCCAAGTTCACAAACAGGAGCTGCGTGTCATAATTGAGGTCGCGCTGCTGGCGGAAGAAATACCTCGCCAGAGCACACCACCTAGGAGGGGGCTCGACGTAAAGGTATCTCTGCAGGGTCTGAAGACGGAAAGTCGCGAGCTGGGCGCTGACGCACACCAACGACTGACCGCCCTCCTCAAGCGGGAGACTCAAGACCGCAGCAGAGACCCAGTGCTTCCTGTTGTTCCAGAAGAAGTCCACCAGCTTCTTCTGTATCTTGGCGACAAACGCAGGGGGAGGGGTCAAAGTGACCAGCCGGTACCACAACATTGCGGCCACCAGCTGGTTTATGACTAGCGCTCGACCCCTGTAGGACAGCACTCGGAGCAGTCCTGTCCAGCGCCCTAGGCGAGCGGCGACCTTGGCCTCCAGCTCCTGCCAGTTCGCCGGCCAGGCTCTCTCGTCGGGGCTAAGGTAGACTCCCAGATAGAGGAGATGGGTCGTGCTCCAGGCAAAAGGCCTGAGCTCCTCCGGCAGGGAGTCTACCCGCCACTGACCCACCAGGAGTCCGGAACATTTCTCCCAGTTGATCCTGGCGGAGGACGCGGCCGAGTAAATCTCCTGGCACTCACGCATCCTCCGCAGGTCAGCAGGATCCTCTACCGCGGGGAGCACGTCATCGGCGTAAGCCGAGAGGACGACCTCCACGCCCGGCCCTTGCAGAGCCAGTCCCGTCAACCTCGTCCGCAAGAGGCGCAGGAAAGGCTCCACGCAAACGGCGTATAACTGGCCGGACATGGGGCATCCCTGGCGCACCCCTCTCCTAAAGCGAAGGGGCGCCGTCAAGGACCCATTAACCTTAATCAGACACTCCGCGGCGGCGTACAAAAGTCGGATCCGGGCGACGAAATGCGTCCCGAACCCGAAAGCGCGCAGAGTTCCGAGCAGATAGTCGTGATCCACCCTGTCGAACGCCTTCTCTTGGTCGAGGGATAGGAAGGCAACCGACAGACCAGCCTCCTGGGAACAATGGATAAGGTCCCGGACCAGATGGATGTTATCGTGGATTGTCCGGCCCGGGACCGTGTAGGACTGGTCGGGGTGGATCATGTGGTCCAGCACGGCACCAAGGCGAGCAGACATCGCCCTGGCGAAGATTTTGTAGTCCGTGCTGAGGAGGGAGACCGGGCGCCAGTTCTTAAGGAGGCGGAGATCGCCCTTCTTAGGCAGCAGGACGATGACTGCCCTGCGCCAAGAGAGGGGCATCTCCCCGGTCGCCAGACTTTCCCCCAGGACCCGCGCGTAGTCGCCCCCCAGGACGTCCCAGAACGCCCTGTGGAACTCCACGGTCAGCCCGTCCAGCCCCGGGGATTTTCCCCTCGAGAGCCGGTCGAGGGCACCGGTCAGCTCCGCCAGGCTTAGCGGAGCTTCCAGATTTTCGGCGCCCTCCGGGCTGACCTTCGGCAGGTCCTCCCACAAAACTCTACGCGCTTCCTCGCTGGACGGATCCGGAGAGAACAGAGCCCCGTAATATTCACGGGCCCTGTTGTTGACGCCCTCCGGATCCGAGACGAGAGAGCCGTCGTCGGCCAGCAGCGTCAAGAGCTGCTTACGGACACTCTGCCTTTTTTCCAGCGAGTAGAAGAAGGGGGAGCCGCGGTCCAGATCCCGCAGGAACCGGATCCGCGACCTCACGAACGCGCCTCGGGACCCGACGAGCTGCAGGTCCTTCAGCGCGGCCTTCTTCGCTTCGTACACCGTCCGCAGGGCCGGGTCCTGGACGACTTGACCGAGACGGGCTTACAGGTCGAGCACCTCTTTTTCTAGGCGCCCGACTCTGGCCGCCCGCCTCTTGGTCGACCCCCTCGCGTACTCTTGACAGAAGACGCGGACGCAAGCCTTGCCCACGTCCCACCATAGCCTCAAGGAGGGGAAGCCCCCCTGCTTCCTTCTCCAGTCGGCCCAGAATCGACGGAACGAATCCTGGAACCGCACGTCCTCCATCAGCCGGTTGTTAAAGTGCCAGTACGCGGACCCCGTCCTCGCGCGGAGCGAAGCGAGCTCCGCCCACACCAGGTGGTGGTCCGAACACGGCACCGGCCGCATGGAGGCCGCCGGGACGCAGGAAACGTACGCCCGAGACACGTAAAGGCGGTCGATTCTAGACCATCCAACTCCAGGCCTCACCCAAGTAAAGGCGCTGGAGTCGGGGTGGAGATTTCGCCAGACGTCCACCAAGTCGAAGGACCCGACCAGGTCCCTCAACTTCTCCATCGCCGTCATGCACTGCGGGGCACCGGAGCGGTCCCTCGCCTCGAGGGTGCAGTTAAAATCCCCCCCGAGGACAATGCAGTCGCCGACGTCGACGGAGCCAAGAAGAGCGGACACCTCTTCAAAGAAGCGCGTTTGCTGCGGGCCGGGCTGAGGGGCGTACACGTTCACGAGATGGAGCGGCACGTCCCCCACGCGAACCGTTACGTGCAGCAAGCGGCCTGGCACGGGCTCCTCGACCCCCAAGATCTCCGGCTGAAAATGCGGGCCCAGCAAGATGGCCACCCCACTAGAAATGGCGGTGAGGTGGCTCATGCGGACCTCTCCTTGCCATTCCAGGAGCCACGTGTCTTCGTCTCCCGGAACGGTGTGGGTTTCTTGCAGGAAGCACACCGCATATTTCCCCTCCCGCAGGAGCGAAAAATGGTCAAATCTACGGCGTGCCCCTCTGCCGCCGTTGATGTTGAGGCTGGCTATGGTTATCTTCATGGCAAAAGCATAGTGCAACCTCTACCTTAACCTATTGTGGGGGAGGGAGCGGAGTCTTTTGTTGAACTCCGCTCCCTCCGCAGCCCAGCGAGGAGTCCCTCGAGCTCGCGCAGCTCAAGTTGTTGCGTCTTTGTCAAGGGCCCACCCGCGGCCAAGGTTTTAACGGCGGCGCGGACGGACCCCTTGATCAGCTCTGGCTCGAACCATTTTTCCAGGGCAAGTCGGGCTTGGTTTGCAGGAATGAGGATGGTCTCGGCGGCCGCCACAAGCAGATCCACCGCCTCGCTGGCGGTGGTCTCTAGATTTTCTCCCGCGTCCCCCGCCGAGTCCCCGTCCTCCTCCGGGAGGTGGCCGCCAGCAGCCGGCCCATCGACCGCACAAGGTACGGAAAATGAACCGGCCGCTCCAACCGGCCCTGGCTCTGCCCCGATCCCACCCCCAGGATCGTCGGCAGAGGAGTCCCCACTGGGCTCTTTTAAAAATGGTGCTGGGTCGGGAAATGACAGCGGAAGGGGTTCCCCCTCCGCCCCAGGAACCGGGGAACAAGGAGAGACCCGGCCATAGGAAATCCCCATGCTCCCCAAGTGCACCAGCTCCAAAGTTAGGGGCGAGGGTGGGTGTTCCTCCCCCTCCCCGCTGTCACCCCCCGGCCCAGCATCTACAGTGTCATAATAAACATTTGTTTCATTTTCTGCCGGGTCGAGCGACTCCCGGGGGAAGTTGGGTATTGGCTGGGCGGGCTCAGGTTCGGCCTTTTCGGCCCCGCCCGCCTCAGTCCCCGGGACGCCCGGCCCGGCGGCAATGCATTCCTCCGCGATCTCCACGCCCCCCACGACAGGCAGATCTTCCACGCCATCCCCGGGAGGCAGAGGCTGGGCAGCCTCGACTGTCTTACCCTCCCCGGGGACAGACTCCTCTCGCCTACAGCGCAGCTTGGGGGCGCTGGTTGGGGACGCGGGACACGCGGCGGGCACCGACTCCTCCGCGGAGGGATGTTGTTCCCCCTCCGCCTCATCGGAGCCGCGCCTCCTTTTGTTCCTGGGGGCGCGCGGAGGCAGGGAGACCTCCATGTCTGCCGAGGCCTCCCGCTCCGCCCCCCCCTTTTCCTTTTCTTGCCCGCGCCCGGGCCCCTCTGTGGTGTTGTTCAAGGGCTCGGGCACGGGCTCGGGGCACCCCGCGCTCGCCGGTGACTGGGTTGGGCCGAGCGCGGTAAACAAATTGTCTGGCGCACCGAGGGGACCCGCCTCTGGATGTTTTGCCTTCTCCCGCGCCTTCCTTCCGATCGGATGCTCTTCCTCCCCCCCGCCGGAGGCCGTAATAGCAAGGGCCCCCGGCGATGCCCGCGCACCTATGGCTCCCGGCACGCGGACGCAACTAGGGGGAGGGGTGGCGGCGGCGCCAGCCTTGGCCGCCTTCGGTGGTTTGGCGGCCTTGGAGGCGGGGCAGTTCTTGCGAATGTGCCCCACCTTTCTGCAGGCATGGCACCGCACGCCGTCCGACGTCCAGAAGACGCGGTAGGCAGTCCCCTCGTGCACCACATTAAAGTGCCCTTCCGTCATGTCCTCCCGCGCCAGCCGGACAAAGAGCTGGCGGCGGAAGGAGAACACGTGGCGCAGGCTGTTCTCCCTGAGGCCGAGCGGTATGGGGTTGATCCCCGACCTTACCTCCCCCAGTTGGTGTAGGTGAGGGAGGAGGAGCTCAGCGGAAACAAAGGGCGGGACGTTTGACACGATGACCCTCTGCGCGGTGGCCTCGAGAGGGTCCACCGGCAGGAACGTCCCGCCCACCGTGAGCCCCTTTTCAAGGGCCAGGGACACCGCCCGCTCCGACCCCAGGAAGAACACGGCCTTCCCAGACATCTTGGAGGCTGCGACAATGGCCGAGGGGCCGACTACCCCAGCCATCGCCCGCACGCACTCCTCGATGGTCATTGTGGGGTGAGTGTAGCTCTTGACCCCGTGTTTTTTTGTGATTAATCTGAATGGTGGCAGGGCAGCGGGTGGCGCAGGAGGTGCCGTGGAAGCGGTTGCCACCTGCGCATATGTCCTTGCTGGCCCTGCCACCGGCGTGGATGGGGTCGCCATCACGGGGTCCCTTTAAGGGCTACACCCACCCCAAAGTCACAGGCCTTAATGGTCTTTATTGGCCTCTTGTATATTGACTGAGCAGAGGAGCCCTTAATGAGGCACACCTCTCCCCTAGTTGGCAATTGGGGAGGGGCCTTGCTCCCTCTGCTGTTATCTCAATTGGTTTTTTTAAAAAAAATTGGGAGGAAGGGGCCTCAGAGAGAGAGGGGAGAAACAGAGTAACAGAGAAAGAGAGAGGGGGGTGGGAAGGGGGGGGAACTGCGAGGGCAGGTCTCCCCTCGCAGCTGTGGGTGGGTGCAATCCCCAGATGGCAAAACAAAAACACAGTCTTTGGGTTGGTCTTCAGGTGAGGGGAGAAGATGTCTTCACCTGGGGCAGCTCGAGCCACCAGGCACACACTCCTAATGATGTTTAATAGGGTGATTAAGGAAAATCTTCAGCCTGGTAGCTCCAGCTATCCCAGGCTAGGCAATTGGGGGGGGGGGGGTTCAATTGTGGGGGGGGGCCTAGTTGTACTTCCACACACACACACTCCCCGCGATGTTCCGGCCCTCAGTGGTCTTCTTTCCTCCCCCCACCGATTCAACAAAGTCTTTTTGGGACTGCACCAATACACCCACCTGTAGAATGGTAGAGTCTCCCTCCTTCCACACTGGATGTTGTTGTTGTTGGTCTTTTCCCCCTCTCTCCAACTCCTTGCAGAAATGTTAAAAAGTTGGAAAGTTTTCATTTCTCCTCCTCTCCCTCTGGGTGAAAGTTGGTGGTGAAGCCCCTTCCTTCCTTCTCTTCCTGGGCTGTTCTCAGGGCTCTCCAGGCAGGAGCAAAAGTTGATAGCTGCTCCTCTCACTGCTCACAGCTCCAACTGAGCAGGACACGCCTCCACTGCTCCACAATTGGTCCTTGTGCATGAAACTCTTTTAGAGTTTATCTGTAAAACATAAAACATTAAACCGTGCCACCCGCCCTGGATGACACAGCAGACATTTACAAGGCCCCTTTTTTTTTGTGTTTTTCATTTTTTGGGGGGTTTTTTTTGGGCGCTAAAATCAAATTTTTCCAGTGCCCCCTATAAAAGGGAATGGGACACTAAAAGCACCGGCAATTAAAACAAATTAAACTTTAAAACGTAAAATCAAATTAAAATTTGGTTGCCGGGCGTGATGATGCACTCCAGTCCCTCCGGTGCCCACCTCTCGCGGAAGGCCGCGAGCGTACCGGTGGACACCGCGTGCTCCATCTCCAAGGACACCCTGGATCGGATGTAAGAGCGGAAGAGAGGCAGGCAGTCAGGTTGAACAACCCCCTCGACCGCCCGCTGCCTGGACCGGCTGATGGCACCCTTGGCCGTGCCCAGGAGCAGTCCTACGAGGAGGCCTTCGGACCTACCCACTCCCCTCCGCACAGGGTGCCCAAAGATCAGGAGAGTGGGACTGAAGTGCAGCCAGAATTTCAGGAGCAGCCCCTTCAAATAATGGAACAGGGGCTGCAACCTCGTGCACTCAATAAAAACATGGAACACGGACTCCTCCAGACCGCAGAAATTGCAGGCGGCCTGGGAGTCCGTGAACCGGCTTAAGAATTTATTGCACGGCACTGCTCCATGCACCACCCTCCAGGCCAAGTCCCCGATGAATAGTGGGAGGACCCCCGCGTAGAGTGCCCTCCATCGGGGACCCCCGCCTCCTCCGGACGGCAAGATGGTACTCCATGGCATGTCCGGACGGCCGGCGAGGATGGCAAAGTTGAGAGTGTGCAGGAGCAGCCCGTACAGGAAACCGCTCCGCGCGGAACTGAAAGGCACGGAGGGGATTTCCCCGAGGCGGCTCAAGTTGTGAGGCGCCGGCCCCCGAGGGAGGTTCCGGGGTTTGACGCCGATGAGGAATTCCGTCCGGACGGGGGTCAGTTCGGACGGGATCTCCCCACGTGCTTGAGCCTCCTCGATGCACCTAACGGAGTCAGGGCCCAGAGCTGTTTTTAGCGACTCGATGGCATCGGCCGCGTGGCGGACGTTGGCAGAGTTTAGGCGCCGCGCCAGCGTGTCTGGCGCCATCCAGCCCGCTCCTCCGCCATCGAGCAGGTCCCTGACCCTGGTCACCTCACCAGCCACAGCCCTCTCTTCCGACCGCCACATAAAACCTCGGTCGTGGAGGTACGGATTCCCGAGCAGCGGCTCCTGCAGGACGGCCGCCACTCCAGCCGGCGGAGAGCTGCGCTTGGTGGAGACTTTGTTCCAGACCCTGATGAGTTCCCTGTAAAAGACAGGCAGCTCCCGGAGGGCGGTCCTGGCACCCCCCAAGTTCACAAACAGGAACTGCGTGTCATAATTGAGGTCGCGATGCTGGCGGAAGAAATACCTCGCCAGAGCACACCACCTAGGAGGGGGCTCGACGTAAAGGTATCTCTGCAGGTTCTGAAGACGGAAAGTCGCGAGCTGGGCGCTGACGCACACCAACGACTGACCGCCCTCCTCAAGCGGGAGACTCAAGACCGCGGCAGAGACCCAGTGCTTCCTGTTGTTCCAGAAGAAGTCCACCAGCTTCTTCTGTATCTTGGCGACAAACGCAGGGGGAGGGGTCAAAGTGACCAGCCGGTACCACAGCATTGCGGCCACCAGCTGGTTTATGACTAGCGCTCGACCCCTGTAGGACAGCACTCGAAGCAGTCCTGTCCAGCGCCCTAGGCGAGCGGCGACCTTGGCCTCCAGCTCCTGCCAGTTCGCCGGCCAGGCTCCCTCGTCGGGGCTAAGGTAGACTCCCAGATAGAGGAGATGGGTCGTGCTCCAGGCAAAAGGCCTGAGCTCCTCCGGCAGGGAGTCCACCCGCCACTGACCCACCAGGAGTCCGGAACATTTCTCCCAGTTGATCCTGGCGGAGGACGCGGCCGAGTAAATCTCCTGGCACTCACGCATCCCCCGCAGGTCAGCGGGATCCTCTACCGCGAGGAGCACGTCATCGGCGTAAGCCGAGAGGACGACCTCCACGCCCGGCCCTTGCAGAGCCAGTCCCGTCAACCTCGTCCGCAAGAGGCGCAGGAAAGGCTCCACGCAAACGGCGTATAACTGGCCGGACATGGGGCATCCCTGGCGCACCCCTCTCCTAAAGCGAAGGGGCGCCGTCAAGGACCCGTTAACCTTAATCAGACACTCCGCGGTGGCGTACAAAAGTCGGATCCGGGCGACGAAATGCGTCCCGAACCCGAAAGCGCGCAGAGTTCCGAGCAGATAGTCGTGATCCACCCTGTCGAACGCCTTCTCTTGGTCGAGGGATAGGAAGGCGACCGACAGACCAGCCTCCTGGGAACAATGAATGAGGTCCCGGACCAGATGAATGTTATCGTGGATTGTCCGGCCCGGGACCGTGTAGGACTGGTCGGGGTGGATCATGTGGTCCAGCACGGCACCAAGGTGAGCAGACATCGCCCTGGCGAAAATTTTGTAGTCCGTGCTGAGGAGGGAGACCGGGCGCCAGTTCTTAAGGAGGCGGAGATCGCCCTTCTTAGGCAGCAGGACGATGACTGCCCTGCGCCAAGAGAGGGGCATCTCCCCGGTCGCCAGACTTTCCCCCAGGACCCGCGCGTAGTCGCCCCCCAGGACGTCCCAGAACGCCCTGTGGAACTCCACGGTCAGCCCGTCCAGCCCCGGGGATTTTCCCCTCGAGAGCCGGTCGAGGGCACCGGTCAGCTCCGCCAGGCTTAGCGGAGCTTTCAGATTTTCGACGCCCTCCGGGCTGACCTTCGGCAGGTCCTCTCACAAAACTCTACGCGCTTCCTCGCTGGACGGATCCGGAGAGAACAGAGCCCCGTAATATTCACGGGCCCTGTTGTTGACGCCCTCCGGATCCGAGACGAGAGAGCCGTCGTCGGCCAGCAGCGTCAAGAGCTGCTTACGGACACTCTGCCTTTTTTCCAGCGAGTAGAAGAAGGGGGAGCCGCGGTCCAGATCCCGCAGGAACCGGATCCACGACCTCACGAACGCGCCTCGGGACCCGACGAGCTGCAGGTCCTTCAGCGCGGCCTTCTTCGCTTCGTACACCGTCTGCAGGGCCGGGTCCTGGACGACTTGACCGAGACGGGCTTCCAGGTCGAGCACCTCTTTTTCTAGGCGCCCGACTCTGGCCGCCCGCCTCTTGGTCGACCCCCTCGCGTACTCTTGACAGAAGACGCGGACGTGAGCCTTGCCCACGTCCCACCATAGCCTCAAGGAGGGGAAGCCCCCCTGCTTCCTTCTCCAGTCGGACCAGAATCGACGGAACGAGTCCTGGAACCGCACGTCCTCCAGCAGCCGGTTGTTAAAGTGCCAGTACGCGGACCCCGTCCTCGCGCGGAGCGAAGCGAGCTCCGCCCACACCAGGTGGTGGTCCGAACACGGCACCGGCCGCATGGAGGCCGCCGGGACGCAGGAAACGTACGCCCGAGACACGTAAAGGCGGTCGACTCTAGACCATCCAACTCCAGGCCTCACCCAAGTAAAGGCGCTGGAGTCGGGGTAGAGATTTCGCCAGACGTCCACCAAGTCGAAGGACCCGACCAGGTCCCTCAACTTCTCCATCGCCGTAATGCACTGCGGGGCACCGGAGCGGTCCCTCGCCTCGAGGGTGCAGTTAAAATCCCCCCCGAGGACAATGCAGTCGCCGACGTCGACGGAGCCAAGAAGAGCGGACACCTCTTCAAAGAAGCGTGTTTGCTGCGGGCCGGGCTGAGGGGCGTACACGTTCACGATATGGAGCGGCACGTCCCCCAGGTGAACCGTTACGTGCAGCAAGCGGCCTGGCACGGGCTCCTCGACCCCCAAGATCTCCGGCTGAAAATGCGGGCCCAGCAAGATGGCCACCCCACTAGAAATGGCGGTGAGGTGGCTCATGCGGACCTCTCCTTGCCATTCCAGGAGCCACGTGGCTTCGTCTCCCGGAACGGTGTGGGTTTCTTGCAGGAAGCACACCGCATATTTCCCCTCCCGCAGGAGCGAAAAATTGTCAAATCTACGGCGTGCCCCTCTGCCGCCGTTGATGTTGAGGCTGGCTATGGTTATCTTCATGGCAAAAGCATAGTGCAACCTCTACCTTAACCTATTGTGGGGGAGGGAGCGGAGTCTTTTGTTAAACTCCGCTCCCTCCGCAGCCCAGCGAGGAACTTTTTGAGCCGGCGCAGCTCAAGGCCTTGAGCCTTTGATAAGGGCCCGCCCGCGGCCATGGTTTTAGCGGCGGCGCGGACGGACGCGACGAGCAGCCCCGGCTCGGACCATCTTTCCAGGGCCAGACGGGCTTGGTCGCGGCGACCCCAGCACTGGACCAAAAAGTCCCGGAGTTCCTCTGCGGGAATGAGGAGGGTCTCAGTGGCGGCCGCGAGCAGATCCACCGCCTCACTGGCGATGGACTCGAGATCTTCACCCGCGTCCTCCACCGAGTCCCCGTCCCCCTCCGGGAGGTCGCCGCTAGCAGCCGGCCCGTCGACCGCACGAGGTACGGCAAACGGCCCGGCCGCTCCATCTGGTCCTGGCTCTGCCCCGATCCCACCCCCAGGATCGTCGGCAGAGGAGTCCCCACTGGGCTCTTTTAAAATTGGTGCTGGATCGGGAAGCGACAGCGGAAGGGGTTCCTCCTCCGCCCCAGGAGCCGGGGAACACGGAGAGACCTGGTTTAGGAAGTTCTCCAGGTCCACCAAGTCCCCCAGCTCCAAAATAGGGGGCGAGGGTTGTTGTTCTTCCCCCTCCCCGCCGCCACCCCCCGGCCCAGCCTGTGGATGTTTGTTAAAATTTTCAGTTTCTGCCTAGTCAAGCAAATCCCGGGGGAAGTTGGGTATTGGCTGGGCGGGCTCAGGTTCGGCCTTTTCGGCCCCGCCCGCCTCAGTCCCCGGGATGCTCGACCCGGCGGCTACGCATTCTTCCGCCGGCCCCACGCCCCCCACGACAGGCAGATCTTCCACGCCCTCCCCAGGAGGCAGCGGCTGGGCAGCCTCGACTGCCTCACCCTCCCCAGGGACAGACTCCTCGCGCCTGCAGCGCAATTTGGGGGCGCTGGTGGGGGACGCGGGACACGCGGCGGGCACCGACTCCTCCGCGGAGGGATGTTGTTCCCCCTCCGCCTCATTGGGGCGGTGCCTCTTTTTGTTCCTGGGGGTGCGCGAAGGCAGGGAGACCTCCATGTCTGCCGAGGCCTCCCGCTCCGCCCCCCCCTTTTCCTTTTCTTGCCCGCGCCCGGGCCCCTCTGCGGTATTGGTCAAGGGCTCAGGCACGGGCTCAGGGCACCCCGCGCTCGCCGGTGACGGGGTTGGGCTGAGCGCGGTGGTCAAATTTTCTGGCGCACTGAGGGGATCCGCCTCTGGATGTTTTGCCTTCTTCCGCGCCTTCTTTCCGGTCGGACGCTCTCCCTCCCCCCCGCCGGAGGCCGTGAAAACAAAGGCCCCCGACGATGCCCGCGCACCCACGGCTCCCGGCACGCGGACGCAACTAGGGGGAGGGGTGGCGGCGGCGCCAGCCTTGGCCGCCTTTGGTGGTTTGGCGGTCTTGAAGGCGGGGCAGTTCTTGCGAATGTGCCCCACCTCTCTGCAGGCATGGCACCGCACGCCGTCCGACGTCCAGAAGACGCGGTAGGCAGTCCCCTCGTGCACCACATTAAAGTGCCCTTCCGTCATGTCCTCCCGCGCCAGCCGGACAAAGAGCTGGCGGCGGAAGGAGAACACGTGGCGCAGGCTGTTCTCCCTGAGGCCGAGCGGTATGGGGTTGATCCCCGACCTTACCTCCCCCAGTTGGTGTAGGTGAGGGAGGAGGAGCTCAGCGGAAACAAAGGGCGGGACGTTTGACACGATGACCCTCTGCGCGGTGGCCTCGAGAGGGTCCACCGGCAGGAACGTCCCGCCCACCGTGAGCCCCTTTTCAAGGGCCAGGGACACCGCCCGCTCCGACCCCAGGAAGAACACGGCCTTCCCAGACATCTTGGAGGCTGCGACAATGTCCGAGGGGCCGACTACCCCAGCCATCGCCCGCACGCACTCCTCGATGGTCATTGTGGGGTGAGTGTAGCTCTTGACCCCGTGTTTTTTTGTGATTAATCTGAAAGGTGGCAGGGCAGCGGGTGGCGCAGGAGGTGCCGTGGAAGCGGTTGCCACCTGCGCATATGTCCTTGCTGGCCCTGCCATTGGCGTGGATGGGGTCGCCATCACGGGGTCCCTTTAAGGGCTACACCCACCCCAAAGTCACAGGCCTTAATGGTCTTTATTGGCCTCTTGTATATTGACTGAGCAGAGGAGCCCTTAATGAGACACACCTCTCCCCTAGTTGGCAATTGGGGAGGGGCCTTGCTCCCTCTGCTCAGTTGTCTCAATTGTTTTTTTGGTTTTTTTTTTAAATTCGAAGGAAGGGGCCTCAGAGAGAGAGGGGAGAGACAGAGTAACAGAGAAAGAGAGAGGGGGGTGGGAAGGGGGAGGGAACTGCGAGGGCAGGTCTCCCCTCGCAGCTGTGGGTGGGTGCAATCCCAGATGGCAAAACACAAAGTCTTTGGGGTGGTCTTCAGGTGAGGGGAGAAGATGTCTTCACCTGAGGCAGCTAGAGCCACCAGGCACACACTCCTAACGATGTTTAATATAGTGATTAAGAAAAATCTTCAGCCTGGTAGCTCCAGCTATCCCAGGCTAGGCAATTGGGGGGGGGGGGGTTCAGTTGTGTGTGGGGCCTAGTTGTAGCAAGGCCCCCACACACACTTCCACACACACACACCCCCCGCGATGTTCCGGCCCTCAGTGGTCTTCTTTCCTCCCCCCACCGATACAACAAAGTTTCTTGGGAAATGCACCCACACCCACCTGTAGAAATAGTAGAGTCTCCCTCCTTCCACACTGGATGTTGTTGTTGTTGGTCTTTTCCCCCTCTCTCCAACTCTTTGCAGAAATGGTAAATTGTTGTTAAATGTTTTCTGCTTCCTCCTCTCCCTCTGGGTGAAAGTTGGTGGTGAAGCCCCTTCCTTCCTTCTCTTCCTGGGCTGTTCTCAGGGCTCTCCAGGCAGGAGCAAAAGTTGATAGCTGCTCCTCTCACTGCTCACAGCTCCAACTGAGCAGGACACGCCTCCACTGCTCCACAATTGTGCATGAATCCCAAAAAGTTAGTTTGCAGGTGCAGCAGGTAATCAGGAAGGCGAATGGAATGTTGACCTTCATTGCGAGAGGGATGGAGTACAAAAGCAGGGAGGTCCTTCTGCAACTGTATAGGGTATTGGTGAGGCCGCACCTGGAGTACTGCGTGCAGTTTTGGTCGCCTTACTTAAGGAAGGATATACTGGCTTTGGAGGGAGTACAGAGACGATTCACTAGGTTGATTCTGGAGATGAGGGGGTTACCTTATGGTGATAGATTGAGTAGACTGGGTCTTTACTCGTTGGAGTTCAGAAGGATGAGGGGTGATCTTATAGAAACATTTAAAATAATGAAAGAGATAGACAAGATAGAGGCAGAGAGGTTGTTTCCACTGGTCGGGGAGACTAGAACTAGGGGGCACAGCCTCAAAATATGGGGGAACCAATTTAAAACCGAGTTGAGAAGGAATTTCTTCTCCCAGAGGGTTGTGAATCTGTGGAATTCTCTGCCCAAGGAAGAAATTGAGGCTAGCTCATTGAATGTATTCAAGTCACAGATCGATAGATTTTTAACTAATAAGGGAATTGAGGGTTATGGGGAGAGGGCGGGTAAGTGGAGCTGAGTCCACGGACAGATCAGCCATGATCTTGTTGAATGGCGGAGCAGGCTCGAGGGGCTAGATGGCCTACTCCTGTTCATAATTCTTTTGTTCTTATTTTCTTATGGGAAGCCAGCAGCAGCCAAGTTCATGGCACCATGGGTGGCTCTGCTGCAGCAGGAAAAAGAGTGGAAGAGCTATAGTCATAGGGGATTCTATTGTAAGGGGAATAGATAGGCGTTTCTGCGGCTGCAATCGGGACTGCAGGATGGTATGTTGTCTCCCTGGTGCAAGAGTCAAGGATGTCTCGGAGCGGCTGCAGGGCATTCTGGAGGGGGAGGATGAACAGCCAGTTCTCGAGGTGCGTATAGGTACCAACGATATAGGTAAAAAATGGGATGAGGTCCGACAAGCTGAATTTAGGGAGCTAGGAGCTAAATTAAAAGATAGGACCTCAAAGGTAGTAATCTTGGAATTGCTACCAGTGCCATGTGCTAGTCCGAGTAGAAATAGCAGGATAGTCAAGATGAATACGTGGCTTGAGGAATGGTGCAAAAGGGAGGGATTCAAATTCCTGGGTCATTGGAACCGGTTCTGGGGGAGATGGGACCAGTACAAATCGGACGGTCTGCACCTGGGCAGGACCGGAACTGAAGTCCTAGGGGAGTGATTGCTAGTGCTGTTGGGAAGGGTTGAAACTAATATGGCAGGGGGATGGGAATCTATGCAGGGAGACAAAGGGAAGTAAAATGGGGGCAGAAGCAAAGGGTAGAACGGAGATGAGGAAAAGTGGAGGGCAGAGAAATCAAAGGCAAAACTCAAAAAGGGGCACATTACAACATAATTCTAAAAGGACAAAGAGTGTTAAAAAAACAAGCCTGAAAGCTCTATGTCTCAATGCACGGAGCATTCGTAATAAGATGGATTAATTAACTGCGCAGATAGCTGTTAACAGTTATGATGTAATTGGGATTATCGAGACATGGCTCCAGGGTGACCAAGGCTGGGAACTCAACATCCAGGGGTATTCAATAGTCAGGAAGGATAGGCAGGAAGGAAAAGGAGGTGGGGTCGTGTTGCTGCTTAAAGAGGAGATTAACGCAATAGTAAGGAAGGACATTAGCTTGGATAATGTGGAATCTGTATGGGTAGAGCTGCGGAACACCAAAGGGCAAAAAACGCTAGTGGGAGTTGTGTACAGACCACCACATCAGTAGTAGTGAGGTTGGGGATGGCATCAAACAGGAAATTAGGGATGCATGCATTAAAGGTACAGCAGTTATCATGGGTAACTTTAATCTACATATCGATTGGGCTCACCAAACTGGTAGCAATACGGTGGAGGAAGATTTCCTGGAGTGTATAAAGGATGGTTTTCTAGACCAATATGTCGAGGAACCAACTAGAGAGCTGGCCATCCTAGACTCAGTGTTGTGTATCGTGAGAGGATTAATTAGCAATCTTGTTGTGTGAGGCTCCTTGGGGAAGAGTGCCCATAATATGGTAGAATTTTTCATTAACACAGTTATTTCAGAGACTAGGGTCCTGAACTTAAAGATAGTATGAGACATGAATTGGCTCGGATAGACTGGCAAATGATACTTAAAGGGTTGACGGTGGATAGGCAATGGCAGACATTTAAAGATCACATGGATGAACTTCAACAATTGTACATCCCTGTCTGGCGTAAAAATAAAACAGTGAAGACGGCTCAACCGTGGCTAACAAGGGAAATTAAGGGTAGTGTTAAATCCAAGGAAGAGGAATATAAATTGGCCAGAAAAAGTAGCAAATTGAGGACTGGGAGAAATTTAGAATTCAGCAGAGGAGGACAAAGGGTTTAATTAGGAGGGGGGAAATAGAGTATGAGAGGAAGCTTGCAGGAAACATAAAAACTGACTGCAAAAGCTTCTATAGATATGTGAAGAGAAAAAGATTAGTGAAGACAAATGTAGGTCCTTTGCAGCCAGAATCAGGTGAATTTATAATGGGGAACAAAGAAATGACAGACCAATTGAACAAATACTTTAGTTCTATCTTCACTAAGGAAGACACAAAAAACCTTCCGGAAATACTAGGGGAACGAGGGTCTAGTGAGAAGGAGGAACTGAAGGAAATCCTTATTAGTCAGGAAATTGTGTTTGGGAAATTGATGGGACTGAAGGCCGATAAATCCCCAGGGCCTGATAGTCTGCATCCCAGAGTACTTAAGGAAGTGGCCCGAGAAATAGTGGATGCATTGGTGGTCATTTTCCAACATTCTATGGACTCTGGATCAGTTCCTATGGATTGGAGGGTAGCAAATGTAACCCCCCTTTTTAAAAAAGGAATGAGAGAGAAAACAGGGAATTATAGACCGGTTAGCCTGACATCAGTAATGGGGAAAATGTTGGAATTAATTATTAAAGATGTAATAGCAGCGCATTTGGAAAGCAGTGTCAGGATCAGTCCAAGTCAGCATGGATTTATGAAAGGGAAATCATGCTTGACAAATCTTTTAGAATTTTTTGAGGATGTAACTAGCAGAGTGGTCAAGGGAAAACCAGTGGATGTGGTGTATTTGAACCTTTAAAAGGCTTTTGACAAGGTCCCACACAAGAGATTAGTGTGAAAAATTAAAGCACATGGTATTGGCATGGATAGAGAACTGGTTGGCAGACAGGAAGCAGAGTAGGAATAAACGGCTCCTTTTCAGTATGGCAGGCTGTGGCTAGTGGGGTACAGCAAGGTTCATTGCTGGGACCCAGGCTATTTACAATATACATTAATGATTTAGATGAAGGAATTGAATGTAATATCTCCATGTTTGCAGATGACACTAAGCTGGGTGGCCGTGTGAGCTATGAGGAGGGTGCTAAGAGGCTGCAGGGTGACTTAGACAGGTTAGGTGAGTGAGCAAATGCATGGCAGATGCAATATAATGTAGATAAATGTGAGGTTATCCACTTTGGTGGCAAAAACAGGAAGGCGCAATATTATCTGAATGGTGACAGATTCGGAAAAGGGGAGGTGCAACGAGTTCTAGGTGTCATGGTACATCAGTCATTGAAAGTTGACATGTAGTTGCAGCAGGTGGTGAAGAAGGCAAATGGCATGTTGGCCTTCATAGCGAGAGGATTTGAGTATAGGAGGGAGGTCTTACTGCAGTTGTACAGGGCCTTGGTGAGGCCACTCCTTGAATATTGTGTACAGTTTTGGTCTCCTAATCTGAGGAAGGACATTCTTGCTATTGAGGGAGTGCAGCGAAGGTTCAACAGACTGATTCCCGGGATGGCAGGACTGACATATGAAGAAAGAGTGGATCGACTAGGCTTATATTCACTGGAATTTAGAAGAATGTGAGGGCATCTCATAGAAACATATAACATTCTGACGGGATTGGATAGGTTAGATGCAGGAAGAATGTTCCCGATGTTGGGGAATTCCAGAACCAGGGGTCACATTGTAAGGATAAAGGGTAAGCCATTTAGGACCGAAATGTGTAGAAACTTCTTCACTCAGCGAATTGTGAACCCGTGGAATTCTCTACCACAGAAAGTTGTTGAGGCCAGTTCGTTAGATATATTCAAAAGGGAGTTAGATGTGGCCCTTACGGCTAAAGGGATCAAGGGGTATGGAGAGAAAGCAGGAATGGAGTACTAAAGTTGCATGATCAGCCATGATCATATTGAATGGTGGTGCAGGCTCGAAGAGCCGAATGGCCTACTCCTATTTTCTATGTTTCTATGTTTTTATGTGTCTTTAAGTTCAGTTCATTGCAGGTCTCCTTGAAGAGAACCCTGCCACGCCATGCTGCACCTCGCTGCAGCAGGGACGCCTCTTGCCTCTTTCCTCGAGATCGACTGCCTTGATCCTTCTTGTAGTGTATGTAGGCACCTTTAGTAATGACTCCACGAGGCAGGGTATGATACTTAAACTGTGTAGACCTGTAGTCCTTTATTTGCAGCTCCTGAGTGACGACAACAAGCTGTGAGTTCTCTTTTATACTGGGTTACCTGCCGTGTGCAGGCAACCCCTAGGTCTCCAGCAGCAGCACCCTCTGGTGTACCGGTAAGGTGTGTACAGTATAAAAGTATATTCAATGTGGCATAACAGTGTTACAGACATCACACAGTAAACAGGCATGCATACACAACAACACTTCCCCCTGAGCATTTTTCATATCTTTATTGTCATGACCAGGGGAGGTGATCATTGGTGGGCGATGGGAGGTTGTGGTGTGTATACACTGTGATGTGGGTAGTTGTGGGGTGGTGGGCAGGGCCACAATAATGGGTGGGCTCCTTGTCCACCAATTGGGATGAGGGTCAGGTCATCCCAGGGTTTGCCAGGGAAGCTGGAGGTTATTGGCCTCATGCTCCTTGTGTTGGCCCTAGTGGCCAGGGGCTGTAGGGCTGATATGGTGCAGGTTTCCATTGGTGGTGGCTGGGCTGCCAATTGACCACTGTCCCTCTGGTGGGTCTGCTCCCACTGCCTGTGTGTGTGTCCTGCAAGGAGCATCACATTCGTTCCAAAGGTCCAGGCTACATGGCCTCCCACAGGGGGATTCCATTGGCATCAGCATGGTCCCTGTAGGACCAAATGTCCTTTGGCAGTGCCCCACCTTGGCTCTGATCACACATAGTCAAGCCTGCATTATACATTCTCGCATTTGCATCACTTTTGGGTGTCCTGGTTTCAACAGACATGGTTACATTAGGCATTTCACAATCTCTATCATTACTGTTAAGCATAATAAACTTGTTCTTAACCTTACTGACACCTGCATTCATATCATTAGTCACATTAATTAAAGCAGCATCACAATTCATTGTTACATTGCATACATTTTCATACGTGCACCCTTTAATCGCATCTTTAGCTTTAAAGTCCGTGTACTCAAATAGTTGAAACTTCCCCTTTAAATTTCTTTGGTTACCGGTCTCCTTTAAAGGAGCCTTCAAATCTGATTGGCCGCTGGGTGTCATTTGATGCTCCTCCATGCTCACTGGTGGCATGGCAGCGGCCATTTTGCATGCATACACAACACTTCTCTCCCGCGATTCTGCCACAAATGCTGGAAGAGTGCCTGTGAGTTCGATCTTCCTCCCCTGGAGCCCTGCCACTGGAGCCAGGAAGGTACTTTTAGGTCGTTCTGGTCGGAACATTGCCACGCAATCATGGTGGACGGTCTGTGCCTCAGGTGCTGCGCTGGTCTGTTCTCTGGTGCCTGGCCCAAGCGAAGGTGAGGTTTTGCTCTGCTTCTGAGCATGGGGGACATCGATTGCTGGAGTGAAGAGGTCTTCCCATTTCCACTGGATCTTTCCCTCCATCTTCTTCCGAGTAGCGTTGGCCCATCACCTGCAAGAATCCACAGAGGTAACTTGTGCACCGTGCCATTATGGATTACACTTACATCTGCACTACCAAGGACTGGGATCAGCTCCTTGGTGTAGGTGCACAACTTTTCCTGTACTGGAACCAGCTCGGGTCATTTTTCGTTCCATAGCCTCTCACAGGCATCCTGGCTCATCACTGACTGGCTCGCTCCCGTGTCCACTTCCATGAAGACTGGAACGCCGTTTATCTCGACTTCCATCTTCACTGGAGGACAATCGGTGATGCAGATATACACTCCATACACTTCTTCTTGGGGCTGAGCTGCCTCTCTGGCCAAATCATCATACTCCCCGCTGGATTCAAAGTCATCTGCCGACTCCTCTGCTAGACGGTGAATCGTATTTCTTTTACACATACGCTGGAGGTGGCCCTTCATGTTACAGGCTTTGCATACGTACTCAGCAAACTGACACTGGTGAGCCCTATGGTTTCCTCCGCAACGCCAGCATGTTGCTACTCGATTAGCACCCCTCGGCGGACTCTGAGTTCTGGAACCCTGAGGTTTATACTCGCTGCCCTGGGCAGAGCCACGTTCTACAGTCTTGTCTGTGAAAGGCACCATTCTGTGTACAGTACTTGCTGGGTTTGAGTCCACAGGATGAATAATTTGCTTGGTGCTGCAGGTTGAGGTCATGAACGCCTGACTGATGCTGATGGCCTTCTGCAGATTGACTGTAGTGTCGGCAGGTAATAACTAGTGAAGGAGGCCCTCGTGGCCAATTCCTATAACGAAGGTCTCACAATGCTTCGTTGAGGTGCGTGCCAAAATCACACAGTGCCGCAAGTCTCCTGAGGTCGGCAGCATATTTTGCAATCTCCTTGCCCTCAGGTCTGCAGTGAATGTAGAATCTGTACCTGGCCATGAGGATGCTCTCTTTTGGTTTTAGTTGGTCGCGAATTAGTTCAGTCAGCTCATCGTATGTCTTATCCTTGGCCTTCGTGGGTGCCAGCAAATCCCTGACGAGGCAGTAGACCTCATGCCCACAACTGCCCACAATAGCCTTGCGCTTCTCCGCCGATGCGTCCGTCTCCCCTGCCGCGAAATATAGCTCGAGCCTTTCCGTGAAGGTATCCCAATCATCACCCTCTGCGACGTCTTTTAGTGTGCCAAAGGTAGCCATAATCGCGTGAAAGTCCTTATTCTCGTCGCCAGTTATTATGTCTGTGATGTACTTATGAATGACTCCACAAGGCAATGTGTTGCACTCAAACTGTAGTGACCTTGGTCCTTTATTCGTAACTCCAGAGTGAGGCAGCTGCATGGTGGCCCCCCTCTTATACAGCCCCTGCAGGAAACCCCGGTCTCCACCAGTTGCACCCTCTAGTGGTGCCAGCATGTATATACACAGTGTAAACCTTATTGATAGTACATCAGGTAAACAAGTCTCCATGTTATGCAACCACACAGTGACTACAAGGAGAGTATATCTATAGTCTGCATATATAACAGAAAGTTGGTGTAGGAGGGAGGGTTTTAAATTCTTGAGACATTGGGACTGCTTCTGGGTGAGATGGGACCTGTACAAACCAGACGGTTGCAGCTCAACAGCGCCGGGACCAATATCCTCGCAGAGAGAGTTTAAACTAGCTTGGCAAGGGGATGGGAACCTGAGAACGAATTCAAAAGGGAAGGAAGTGAAACAGAAATTGGATAGCAAGAATCTAGAAAGCAAATCTGTAAGACAAAGGAAACAGGGCATAGTATGTAGTAAGCAAGGATGTCTTCCTGTGCTGAATGGTATATACTTTAATGCAAGGAGTAAAGTGAATAAGGCGGATGAGCTAAGAGCACAGGTAGACACTTGGGAGTATGACATTATAGCCATTACAGAAACATGGCTGAAAGAGGGGCAGGTTTGGCAGATCAATATTCCTGGCTACAGGACTTTTAGACAAGATAGAGAGGGGGGTAAAAAAGCGGGGGTAGGAGGATGGGGTAGTTGCAGTACTGATTAAATAAACTATTATAGTGGTGAGGAGGGATGATATGTTAGAGGGATCATCAAATGAGACCATATGGGTCAAATTGAAAAATAAAAAAGGGATGATCATTCTGCTGGGTATGTATTATAGCCCCCCCAAACAGTGGGAGGGAGATAGAGGAGCAAATATGTAGACAAATTGCTGTGAAGTCCAAAATCCATAGGGTAGTAAAAGTAGGGGATTTTAACTGTCCAATTATTGATTGGGACAAATTTAGTGTGAAGGGTATAGAGGGTGCGGAATTCTTGAAATGCATTCGAGAACTTTTTTAGTCAGTACGTAGCAAGCCCAACACAAGAGGGGACGGTCTTGGATTTAGTTTTGGGGAATGAAGCTGGGCAGGTTGAAGGGGTATAAGTGGGAGAGCACTTGGGTGCCAGTGACCATAATTCAGTCAGATTCAAGTTGGTTATGGATAAGGATAAGAAGAGACCTGGAATAAAAGTTTCGAATTGGGGAAAAGCTAAATTTGCTAAGTTAAGAAGTAATTTGGCCATAGTGGACTAGAAACAGTTACTTGTGGGTAAATCAGTGACGGAACAATGGGAGGCATTCAAGAGGAGATCTGGAAGGCTCAAGCCAAACATGTGTCCTTAAAGAAAAAGGTTGGGAAAAATAATTCTAGAGCCCCCTGGATGTCTAGGGACTTACAGGGGAGGATTAAGAAAAAAAGGGACGCTTATGTCATATACCAACGGCTAAATACTTTAGAATCTTTAGATGAATATAGGAAGTTAAGAGGCAAAATTAAAAAGGATAACAGGAATGCTAAGAGAGAGCATGAGAAATTCTTGGCCAGTAACATTAAGGAAAACCTTAAGATGTTTTATAAATATATTAAGAGTAAGAGGGTAACTAAAGAAAGGGTAGGGCCTATTAGAGACCATGAGGGTAATCTTTGTGTGGCGGCGGAAGATGTTGGTACGGTTCTTAATGAATACTTTGCATCTGTTTTCACAAAGGAAAGGGGTAATGCAGATACTGCTATCGAGGAGGAGTGTGAGATTCTGGATGAAATAAATATAGTGAAAGAGGAAGTATTAAGGGCTTAGCAGCTTTGAAAATGAAATGCATCCCAAGCTATTGAGTGAAATAAAAGAGGAAATAGCAGAGGCCTTGACCATCATTTTCCAGTCCTCTTTGGATCTGGGCATAGTGCTAGAGGATTGGAGGACTGCTAACATACTACCCTTGTTTAAGAAGGGAAAAAGGGACAGGCCGCGTAATTACAAGCTTGTCAGCCAAACCGCAGTGGTGGGAAAATTATTGGAAAAGATCCTGAAAGACAGGATAAATCTGCATTTGGAAATGCAGGGATTAATTAGGGACAGTCAGCACAGATTTGTTATGGGAAGATTGTGTTTGACTAACCTGATTTAATTTTTTGAGGAGGTAACCAAGAGGGTCGATGAGGGTAGTGCGTACGATATAGTATATATGGACTTTAGCAAGACTTTTGATAAGGTCCCACATGGTAGACTGGTCATGAAGGTTAAAGCCCATGGGATACAGGGCAAAGTGGCAAGTTGGATCCAAAATTGGCTTGTGGGTAGGGAGCAAAGAGTAATGATTGATGGATGTTTTTGTGACTGGAAAGATGTTTCCAGTGGGGTTCCGCAGGGCTTAATACTGGGTCCCTTGCTTTTTGTGGTATATATCAACGATTTAGATTTGAATATAGGGATTATGATTAAGAAGTTTGCAGACCATAAAATTAGCTGTGTGGTTGATAATGAAGAGGAAAGTCATGGGCTGCAGGAGGATATCAATCTGCTGGTCAGGTGGGCAGAGCAGTGGCAAATGGAATATAAATCAGAGAAGCGTGATGTGATGCACTTTGGGAGGGCTAATATGAAAGGGTATACACATTAAGCGGTAGGCCACTTAGTAGTGTAGATGAACAAAGAGACCTTGGAGTGATTGTCCACAGATCCCTGAAAGTAGCAGGCCAGGTGGATAAGGTGGTTAAGAAGGCATACGGAATGCTTGCCTTTATTGGCCAAGGCATAGAATATAAGAGCAGGGAGGTTATGCTTAAATTGTATAATACTTTGGTTAGGCCACAGCTGGAGTACTGCGTGCAGTTCTGGTCGCCGTATTATAGGAAGAACATGACTGCACTAAAGAGGGTGCAGAGGAGCTTTACTAGGATGCTGCCTGGAATGGAGAATCTTAGTTATGAGGACAGATTGGATAGGTTGGGTTTGTTTTCATTGGAACAAAGGAGGTTGAGAGGAGACCTCATTGAGTTGTACAAGATATTGAGGGGCCTGGGCATAGTGGATAGTAAGGGTCTATTTCCATTGGTGGAGGGGTCTATTACAAGGGGGCATAGTTTTAAGGTGGTTGGTGGAAGATTTAGAGGGGATTTGAGGGGTGGGGGGGCTTCTTTACGCAGAGGGTTGTGGGAATCTGGAACTCCTGCCTGGAAGAATGGTGGATGCAGAAACCCGCACCACTTTTAAGAGATAGTTGGATGGGCACTTGAAGTGCAGTAACCTGCAGGGTTATGGACTTAGAGCTGGTAATTGGGATTAGACTGGATGACCTTTTGTTGGACGGCGCAGATATAATGGTAAGTACTGTAGGGAATAGAATACGGCCAGGGTGATCTCCTGAACTAGTTTCGATCGTCTGGATGAGTCGGAGAGGAATTTTCCCAGATTTTTTCTCCCTAAATTAGCCTGGATTTTTATCTGGTTTATGCCTCTCTCAAGAAATCACATGGCTCCGGTTGGGGTGGAATGTAGAATATTTCAGTATAAGGGGTGTCACAGTTGTGTGAGATGGACTGGTTGGGCTGGGTGCTCTTTGTCTTTCCATCATAGAAACATAGAAACATAGAAAATAGGTGCAGGAGTAGGCCATTCGGCCCTTCTAGCCTGCACCGCCATTCAATGAGTTCATGGCTGAACATTCAACTTCAGTACCCCATTCCTGCTTTCTCGCCATACCCCTTGATCCCCCTAGCAGTAAGGACCTCATCTAACTCCTTTTTGAATATATTTAGTGAATTGGCCTCAACAACTTTCTGTGGTAGAGAATTCCACAGGTTCACCACTCTCTGGGTGAAGAAGTTCCTCCGCATCTCGGTCCTAAATGGCTTACCCCTTATCCTTAGACTGTGACCCCTGGTTCTGGACTTCCCCAACATTGGGAACATTCTTCCTGCATCTAACCTGTCTAACCCCGTCAGAATTTTATATGTTTCTATGAGGTCCCCTCTCATTCTTCTGAACTCCAGTGAATACAAGCCCAGTTGATCCAGTCTTTCTTGATAGGTCAGTCCCGCCATCCCGGGAATCAGTCTGGTGAACCTTCGCTGCACTCCCTCAATAGCAAGAATGTCCTTCCTCAGGTTAGGAGACCAAAACTGTACACAATACTCCAGGTGTGGCCTCACCAATGCCCTGTACAACTGTAGCAACACCTCCCTGCCCCTGTACTCAAATCCCCTTGCTATGAAGGCCAACATGCCATTTGCTTTCTTAACCGCCTGCTGCACCTGCATGCCAACCTTCAATGACTGATGTACCATGACACCCAGGTCTCTTTGCACCTCTCATTGTTCATAGGTTTATATGTAACCTTTAGGGCTGCTGACCAAGGGCCATGCAGCTCTTTGTCGGCCGGCGCGGACACGATGGGCCAAAATGGCCTCATTCTGTGCTGTAAATTTCTATATTTCTATGTTTCTAACACCACCCACAGTGTGCATCCCACAGTGTGACACCCTAACACCACCCACAGTGTGCATTGCACAGGGTGGCACCCCAACTCCACCCATAGTGTGCATCCCACAGCATGGCACCCCAACATCACCCACAGTATGCATTCCACAGGGTGGTACCCTAACACCAACCACATGGTGCATCCCACAGGGTGGCACCCTAATATCACACACAGGGTGGAATCCTAACGCCACCCACAGTGTGCATCACACAGGGTGGCACCACATCACCCACAGTGTGCATCCGACAGCATGACACCCCAACACTACCCACAGTGTGCATCCCACAGGGTGGCACCCCAACACCACCCAGTGTGCATCCCATAGCATGGCACCCCAACACCACTCACAGCCTCTCGGCATCTACCCTGTCAAACCCTCAAAGAATCTTTTATGTTTGAAAAAAAAGATTTGAAGGACTTGGATTTATATAGCGCTTTTCATGACCACCGGATGTCTCAAAGCACTTTACAGCCAATGGAATACTTTTGGTATGTAGTCACAGTTGTAATAGAAACATAGAAAATAGCTGCTGGAGTAGGCCATTCGGCCCTTCGAGTCTGCACCACCATTCAATATGATCATGGCTGAACATGCAATTTTAGTACCCCATTCATGCTTTCTCTCCATACCCCTTGATCGCTTTAGCTGTAAGGGCCACATCTAACTCCCTTTTGAATATATCCAATGAACTGGCCTCAACAACTTTCTGTGGTAGAGAATTCCACAGGTTCACAATATCTGAGTGAAGAAGTTTCTCCTCATCTCGGTCCTAAATGGCTTACCCCTTACCCTTAGACTGTGACCCCTGGTTCTGGACTTTCCCAACATTTTTCCTACATCTAACCTATCCAATCCTGTCAGAATTTTATATGTTTCTCTGAGATCCCCTCTCATGCTTCCAAATTCCAGTGAATATAAGCCTAGTCGATCCACTCTTTTTTCATATGTCGTCCTGCCATCCCAGGAATCAGTCTGGTGAATCTTCACTGCACTCTCTCAATAGCAAAAATATCCTTCCTCAGATTAGGAGACCAAAACTGTACACAATATTCAAGATGTGGCCTCACCAAGGCCCTGTACAACTGCAGTAGGACCTCCCTGCTCCTATACTCAAATCCTCTCACTATGAAGGCCAACATGCCATTTGTCTTCTTCACCGCCTGCTGTACCTGCATGCCAACTTTCAATGACTGATGCACCATGACACCCGGGTCTCGTTCCACCTGCTCTTTTCCTAATCTGTTACCATTCAGATAATATTGTACATTCCTGTTTTTGCCACCAAAGTGGATAACCTCACATTTATCTACATTATACTGCATCTGCCATGCATTTGCCCACTCACCTAACCTGTCCAAGTCACCGTGCAGCCTCTTAGCATCCTCGTCACAGCTCACACTGCCACCCAGCTTAGTGTCATCTGCAAACCTGGAGATATTACATTCAATTTCTTCATCTAAATCATTAATTTATATTGTAAATAGCTGGGGTCCCAGCACTGAACCTTGCGGTACCCCACTAGTCACTGCCTACCACTCTGAAAAGGACCCGTTTATTCCTACTCTTTGCTTCCTGTCTGCCAACCAGTTCTCTATCTACGTCAATACATTACCCTCAATACCATGTGCTTTAATTTTGCACACTAATCTCTTGTGTGGGACCTTGTCAAAAGCCTTCTGAAAGTCTAAATACACCACATCCACTGGTTCTCCCTTGTCCACTCGACAAGTTACATCCTCAAAAAATTCGAGAAGATTTGTCAAGCATGATTTCCCTTTCATAAATCCATGCTGACTTGGAGCAATCCTTTCACTGCTTTCCAAATGCGCTCCTATTACATCTTTAATAATTGATTCCAACATTTTCCCCACCACTGATGTCAGGCTAACCGGTCTATAATTCCCTGTTTTCTCTCTCGCTCCTTTTTAAAAAGGGGGGTTACATTAGCTAACCTCGAATCCAAAGGAACTGATCCAGAGTCTATAGAATGTTGGAAAATGACCGTCAATGCATCCACTATTTCTAGGGCCACTTCCTTAAGTACTCTGGGATGCAGACTATCAGGCCCTGGGGATTTATCGGCCTTCAGTCCCATCAATTTCCCCAACACAATTTCCTGACTAATAAGGATTTCCTTCAGTTCCTCCTTCTCGCTAGACCCTCGGTCCCCTAGTATTTCCGGAAGGTTTTTTGTGTCTTCCTTAGTGAAGATAGAACTAAAGTATTTGTTCAATTGGTCTGCCATTTCTTTGTTCCCCATTATAAATTCACCTGATTCTGACTGCAAGGGACCTACATGTAGGAAATGAGATCACCTCTCATCTTCTAAACACCAGAGGACATAGACTCATTCTACTCAATTTCTCCCCATAGGACAGCCCTGAAATCCCAGGAATCTATCTCGTGAATGGAAGACCAACAGGAAGAGCAGTGCAAGGAAGATACACTGCTTTGGGTACTGTTGAGGGGGATGACTCATCAGGGGAGGGCAGCAGCAGCCAAGTTCATGGCACCATGGCTGGCTCTGTTGCACAGGAGGGCAGGAAAAAGAGTGGGAGAGCGATAGTGATAGGGGATTCAATTGTAAGGGGAATAGATAGGCGTTTCTGTGGCCGCAACCGTGACTCCAGGATGGTATGTTGCCTCCCTGGTGCAAGGGTCAAGGATGTCTCGGAGCGGGTGCAGGACATTCTAAAAAGGGAGGGAGATCAGCCAGTTGTCGTGGTGCACATTAGTACCAACGACATAGGTTAAAAAAAGGGATGAGGTCCTACAAAACGTATTTAAGGAGCTAGGAGCTAAATTAAAAAGTAGGACCTCAAAAGTAGTAATCTCGGAATTGCTACCAGTGCCACGTGCTAGTCAGAGTAGGAATCGCAGGATAGCGCAGATGAATACGTGGCTTGAGCAGTGGTGCAGCAGGGAGGGATTCAAATTCCTGGGGCATTGGAACCGGTTCTGGGGGAGGTGGGACCAGTACAAACCGGACGGTCTGCACCTGGGCAGGATCGGAACCAATGTCCTAGGGGGAGTGTTTGCTAGTGCTGTTGAGGAGGAGTTAAACTAATATGGCAGGGGGATGGGAACCAATGCAAGGAGACAGAGGGAAACAAAAAGGAGGCAAAAGCAAAAGACAGAAAGGAGATGAGGAAAAGTGGAGGGCAGAGAAACCCAGGGCAAAGAACAAAAAGGGCCATTTTACAGCAAAATTCTAAAAGGACAAAGGGTGTTAAAAAAACAAGCCTGAAGGCTTTGTGTCTTAATGCAAGGAGTATCCGCAACAAGGTGGATGAATTAACTGTGCAAATAGATGTTAACAAATATGATGTGATTGGGATTACGGAGACGTGGCTCCAGGATGATCAGGGCTGGGAACTCAACATCCAGGGGTATTCAACATTCAGGAAAGATAGAATAAAAGGAAAGGGAGGTGCGGTAGCATTGCTGGTTAGGGAGGAAATTGAGGCAATGGTTCGGAAGGACATTAGCTTGGAAGATGTGGAATCTATATGGGTAGAGCTGCAGAACACCAAAGGGCAAAAAACGTTAGTGGGAGTTGTGTACAGACCTCCAAACAGTAGTAGTGATGTTGGGGAGCGCATCAAAAATGAAATTAGGGGTGCGTGCAATAAAGGTGCAGCAGTTATAATGGGTGACTTTAATATGCACATAGATTGGGCTAACTAAACTGGAAGCAATACGGTGGAGGAGGATTTCCTGGAGTGCATAAGGGATGGTTTTTTAGACCAATATGTCGAGGAACCAACTAGGGGGGAGGCCATCTTAGACTGGGTGTTGTGTAATGAGAGAGGATTAATTAGCAATCTTGTTGTGCGAGGCCCCTTGGGGAAGGGTGACCATAATATGGTGGAATTCTGCATTAGGATGGAGAATGAAACAGTTAATTCAGAGACCATGGTCCAGAACTTAAAAAAGGGTAACTTTGAAGGTACGAGGCGTGAAATGGCTAGGATAGATTGGCGAATGATACTTAGGGGGTTGACTGTGGATGGGCAATGGCAGACATTTAGAGACCGCATGGATGAACTACAACAATTGTACATTCCTGTCTGGCGTAAAAATAAAAAAGGGAAGGTGGCTCAACCATGGCTATCAAGAGAAATCAGGGATAGTATTAAAGCCAAGGAAGTGGCATACAAATTGGCCAGAAATAGCAGCGAACCCGGGGACTGGGAGAAATTTAGAACTCAGCAGAGGAGGACAAAGGGTTTGATTAGGGCAGGGAAAATGGAGTACGAGAAGAAGCTTGCAGGGAACATTAAGACGGATTGCAAAAGTTTCTATAGATATGTAAAGAGAAAAAGGTTAGTAAAGACAAACGTAGGTCCCCTGCAGTCAGAATCAGCGGAAGTCATAACGGGGAACAAAGAAAAGGCGGACCAATTGAACAAGTACTTTGGTTCGGTATTCACTAAGGAGGACACAAACAACTTTCCGGATATAAAAGGGGTCGGAGGGTCTAGTAAGGAGGAGGAACTGAGGGAAATCGTTATTAGTCGGGAAATTGTGTTGGGGAAATTGATGGGATTGAAGGCCGATAAATCCCCAGGGCCTGATGGACTGCATCCCAGAGTACTTAAGGAGGTGGCCTTGGAAATAGTGGATGCATTGACAGTCATTTTCCAACATTCCATTGACTCTGGATCAGTTCCTATGGAGTGGAGGGTAGCCAATGTAACCCCACTTTTTAAAAAAGGAGGGAGAGAGATAACAGGGAATTATAGACCGGTCAGCCTGACATCGGTAGTGGGTAAAATGATGGAATCAATTGTTAAGGATGTCATAGCAGCACATTTGGAAAGAGGTGATATGATAGGTCCAAGTCAGCATGGATTTGTGAAAGGGAAATCATGCTTGACAAATCTTCTGGAATTTTTTGAGGATGTTTCCAGTAGAGTGGACAAGGGAGAACCAGTTGCCGTGGTATATTTGGACTTTCAGAAGGCTTTCGACAAGGTCCCACACAAGAGATTAATGTGCAAAGTTAAAGCACATGGGATTGGGGGTAGTGTGCTGACATGGATTGAGAACTGGTTGTCAGACAGGAAGCAAAGAGTAGGAGTAAATGGGTACTTTTCAGAATGGCAGGCAGTGACTAGTGGGGTACCGCAAGGTTCTGTGCTGGGGCCCCAGCTGTTTACACTGTACATTAATGATTTAGACGAGGGGATTAAATGTAGTATCTCCAAATTTGCGGATGACACTAAGTTGGGTGGCAGTGTGAGCTGCGAGGAGGATGCTATGAGGCTGCAGAGCGACTTGGATAGGTTAGGTGAGTGGGCAAATGCATGGCAGATGAAGTATAATGTGGATAAATGTGAGGTTATCCACTTTGGTGGTAAAAACAGAGAGACAGACTATTATCTGAATGGTGACAGATTAGGAAAAGGGGAGGTGCAAAGAGACCTGGGTGTCATGGTACATTAGTCATTGAAGGTTGGCATGCAGGTACAGCAAGCGGTTAAGAAAGCAAATGGCATGTTGGCCTTCATAGCGAGGGGATTTGAGTACAGGGGCAGGGAGGTGTTGCTACAGTTGTACAGGGCCTTGGTGAGGCCACACCTGGAGTATTGTGTACAGTTTTGGTCTCCTAACCTGAGGAAGGACATTCTTGCTATTGAGGGAGTGCAGCGAAGGTTCACCAGACTGATTCCCGGGATGGCGGGACTGACCTACCAAGAAAGACTGGATCAACTGGGCTTGTATTCACTGGAGTTCAGAAGAATGAGAGGGGACCTCATAGAAACGTTTAAAATTCTGATGGGTTTAGACAGGTTAGATGCAGGAAGAATGTTCCCAATGTTGGGGAAGTCCAGAACCAGGGGTCACAGTCTAAGGATAAGGGGTAAGCCATTTAAGACCGAGATGAGGAGAAACTTCTTCACCCAGAGAGTGGTGAACCTGTGGAATTCTCTACCACAGAAAGTTGTTGAGGCCAATTCACTAAATATATTCAAAAAGGAGTTAGATGAAGTCCTTACTACTAGGGGGATCAAGGGGTATGGCGAGAAAACAGGAATGGGGGACTGAAGTTGCATGTTCAGCCATGAACTCATTGAATGGCGGTGCAGGCTCGAAGGGCCGAATGGCCTACTCCTGCACCTATTTTCTATGTTTCTATGTGAACCTTTGTTGTACCCCCTCAAAGGCAAGTATGTTCTTCCTTAGATAAGGAGACCAAAACTGTAAATGGCAACAAGCCATTTGCCTTCCTAATTGCTTGCGGTAACTGCATGTTAACTTTCTTTGCTGTGTACAATGACACCCAATCCCTCTGAATACATTTAATAGTCTCTCACCTTTTAAAAATATTCTGCTTTTCCATTCTTCCTACCAAAGTGGGTTTTGGTGTGAGGCGCGGGGTTTGGTGAGAGGCAGGGTTTGAACATAAGAGCATAAGAAATAAAAGCAGGAGTAAGCCATTTGGCCCCTCGAGCCTGCTCCGCCATTCAATGAGATCCTGGCTGATCTTCTGCCTCAACTCCACTTTCACGCACTGTCCCCATAATCCCTTGATTCCTTTAATATCGAAAAATGTATCAATCTCTGTCTTGAATATGCTGGACGACTGAGCTTCCACAGCCCTCTGGGAAAGAGAATTCCAAAGATTCACCACCCTCTGAATGAAAGGTGTTCGTTTTCCACTCTACTTTGATTCATAGACCTCTGGAATTACAGGAAAAGTCTCCACGTGACGCAAGTTTAGGCTTAACCCAACTGTTAGTTTTATTACTCAAAAACCAACTAAAAATGACAGAACAAGACTTCTGAGAGAATTGACTAAAGACATACAATCATCCATCCAGTTAGTTGCTGTTGTTGTCGATTGTAGGCTCATGGTCATTTGTTCCTTGACCGGTTATTCCTCTCTCATGTTCCCTCTTTCTCGTCCTGCTTGTCTTTCTGGTCTACTCCGTTCTTCTCGTTCCATTGTTTCCTTCCTTCCATTCCTTCGCGCTGGTCTCAGCTCATACATATATATCCATTTTATGAATAAATCTCCTGCTGTGCTGGGTTTTCCATTAATGCATCTGGATTGGTTTCGATGTTTGTGGTGATCTGTTTGGTCTGCTACGGTGATGGGTTTGGGTGGCCACAATTTGTACACAGAGTCGACAGGGCAAAAGATAACTCCTTATTTTTAGTGTCCCGTTATCTAAAAATGCACGCCTTGCGGGATCCTTTGTTGTCCTGGTTTTTCGTAGACTTGTAGTCTCCCTCGGGGACTATTTTTCCCCCTTCGGCCAATCAATCCAGGGGCCCCTCTGCACGATTGTATCAAACCCTTAGTCCTGATGTATAATCAGATCTAGCTCCTCACTGCAGAGATTGTATCGATCGGTGATGAGTCACCACCTGCCCCAGACTGGCGCCCTTTTTCACGCCCAGGCAGTCCCAAAAGTTTCTTTAAACCATTTTTAGTTTGTGGCCTCTTCCTGTGCCTGCTGTGAAAATGTGTAAACCTTACATGAATGAAGAAATGTCTCCTCATCTCAGTCCTAAATGGCCGATCCCTCATTCTGAGACTGTGACCCCAGTTCTAGACTCCCCAACTAGGGGAAATATCCTCTCTGCATCTATTCTGTCAAGCCCTGTAAGAATTTTATATGGTGCAATGAGACCACCTCTCCTTCTAAACTCAAGAGAATATAGGCCTAGTCTACTCAGTCTCTCCTCATAGGACAATCCCCCCATCCCAGGAATCAGTCTGGCGAACCGTTGTTGCACTCCCTCTATGGCAAGTATATCCTTCCTTAGGTAAGGAGACCAAAACTGTACACAATACTCCAGATGTGGTCTCATCAGGGCCTTATATAATTGTAGTAAGACGTCTATACTCTTATATTTAAATCCTCTTGTAATAAAGGCCAACATAGCATTTACTTTCTTAATTACTTGCTGCACCTGCATGTTAACTTTTAGTGATTCGTGTACAAGGACACCCAGATCCCTCTGAACACCAACATTTCTGAATCTCTCACCGTTTTCTGAAAATCTAAATACACCACATCCACGGTTCTCCCTTGTCTATTCTGCTAGTTACAATTTCAAAAAACTCTAATGGATTTGTCAAACATGTATTTCCCTTTAATTATTCTGTGCTGACTCTGCCCAATCCTATTTTCTAAGTGCCCTGTTACCACATCTTTAATAATACATTCTAGCATTTTCCCTACTACTGATGTCAGGATCGCTGGTCCCCGTTTTCTCCCCCCCTCCTTTTTTAAATAATGGGGTTACATTAGCTACCTTCCAATCCAGAAGAACCATTCTAGATTCTATGGAAATTTGGAAGATGACAACCAATGCATCCACTATTTCTGTAGCCACCTCTTTCAAAACCCTAGGGTGTAGGCCATTAGGTTCAGGGGATGAATACGTAGCTTGAGGAATGGTGCAAGAGGGAGAGATTCAAATTCCTGGGACATTGGAACCGGTTCTGGGGGAGGTGGGACCAGTACAACCGGACTGTCTGCACCTGGGCAGGACCGGAACCGATGTTCTAGGGGGAGTGTTTGCTAGTGCTGTTGGGGAGGGTTTAAACTAATATGGCAGGGGGATGGGAATCTATGCAGGGAGACAAAGGGAAGTAAAATGGGGGCAGAAGCAAAAAGTAGAAAGGAGATAAGGAAAAGTGGAGAGCAGAGAAATCAAAGGCAAAAATCAAAAAGGGCCACATTACAACATAATTCTAAAAGGACAAAGAGTGCTAAAAAAAAAAACAAACCTGAAGGCTTTGTGTCTCAATGCGAGGAGCATTTGTAATAAGGTGGATTAATTAACTGCGCAGATAGCTGTTAACGGATATGATGTAATTGGGATTACGGAGGCATGGCTCCAAGGTGAAAGGCTGGAACTCAACATCCAGATGTATTCAATATTCAGGAAGGATAGACAGAAAGGAAAAGGAAGTGGGGTAGCGTTGCTGGTTAAAGAGGAGATTAACCCAATAGTAAGGAAGGACATTAGCTTGGATGATGTGGAATCTGTATGGGTAGAGCTGCGGAACACCGAAGGGCAGAAAACGCTAGTGGGAGTTGTGTACAGACCACCAAACAGTAATAGTGAGGTTGGGGACAGCATCAAACAGGAAATTAGGGATGCGTGCAATAAAGGTACAACAGTTATCATGGGTGACTTTAATCTGCATATAGATTGGTTAACTAAACTGCTAGCAATACGGTGGATGAGGAGTTCCTGGAGTGTATGAAGGATGGTATTCTAGATCAATACGTCGAGGAACCAACTAGAGAGCTGGCCCTCCTAGACTGGGTGTTGTGTAACGAGAGAGGATTAATTAGCAATCTTGTTGTGCGAGGCCCCTTGGGAAAGAGTGACCATAATATGGTAGTATTCTTCATTAAGATGAAGAGTGACACAGTTAATTCTTCAGAGACTAGGGTCCTGAACTTAAAGAAAGGTAACTTCGATGGTATGAGACGTGAATTGGCTAGGATAGACTGGCGAATGATACTTAAAGGGTTGACGGTGGATAGGCAATGGCAGACATTTAAAGATCACATGGATGAACTTCAACAATTGTACATCCCTGTCTGGCGTAAAAGTAAAACGGGGAAGGTGGCTTAACTGTGGCTAACAAGGGAAATTAGGGATAGTGTTAAATCCAAGGAAGAGGCATATAAATTGGCCAGAAAAAGTAGCAAACCTAAGGACTGGGAGAAATTTAGAATTCAACAGAAGAGGACAAAGGGTTTAATTAGGAGGGGGAAAATAGAGTATGAGAGTAAGCTTACAGGGAACATAAAAACTGACTGCAAAAGCTTCTATAGATATGTGTCGAGAAAAAGATTAGTGAAGACAAATGTAGGTCCCTTCCAGTCAGAATAAGGTGAATTTATAATGGGGAACAAAGAAATGGCAGACCAATTGAACAAATACTTTAGTTCTGTCTTCCACTAAGGAAGACACAAATAACCTTCTGGAAATACTAGGGGACCGAGGGTCTAGCGAGAAGGAGGAACTGAAGGAAATCCTTAATTAGTCAGGAAATTGTGTTGGGGAAATTGATGGGCATGAAGGCCGATAAATCCCCAGGGCCGGATAGCCTGCATCCCAGAGTACTTAAGGAAGTGGCCCTAGAAATAGTGGATGCATTGGTGGCCATTTTCCAACATTCTATAGGCTCTGGATCAGTTCCTATGGATTGGAGGGTAGCTAATGTAACCCCACTTTTTAAAAAAGGAGGGAGAGAGAAAACAGAAAATTATAGACCGGTTAGCCTGACATCGGTAGTGGGGAAAATGTTGAAATCAAGTATTAAAGATGTAATAGCAGTGCATTTGGAAAGCAGTGACAGGATCAGTCCAAGTCAGCATGTATGACAGATTTTCTAGAATTTTGGGGGGAAGTAACTAGTAGAGTGGACAAGGGAGAACCAGTGGATGTGGTGTATTTGGACTTTCAGAAGGCTTTTGACAAGGTCCCACACAAGAGATTAGTGTTCAAAATTAAAGGACGTGGTATTTGGGATAATGTATTGACGTGGATAGAGAACTGGTTGGCAGACAGGAAGCAAAGCGTAAGAGTAAATGGGTCCTTTTCAGAATGGCAGGCAGTGACTAGTGGGATACTACAAGGTTCAATGCTGGGGCCCCAGCTATTTACAATATACATTAATGATTTAGATGAAGGAATTGAATGTAATATCGCCAAGTTTGCAGATTATACTAAGCTGGGTGGCTGTGTGAGCTGTGAGGAGGATGCTCAGAGGCTGCAGGGTGATTTGGACAGGTTCGGTGAGTGAGCAAATGCATGACAGATGCAGTATAATTTAGATAAATGTGAGGTTATCCATTTTGGTGGCAAAAACAGGAAGGCGGAATATTATCTGAATGGTGACAGATTAGGAAAAGGGGAGGTGCAACGAGATCTGGGTGTCATGGTACATCAGTCATTGAAAGTTGGCATACAGGTACAGCAGGCGGTGAAGAAGGCAAATGGCATGTTGGCCTTCATAGCGAGGGAATTTGCGTATGGGAGCAGGGAGCTCTTATTGCAGTTGTACAGGGCCTTGGTGAGGCCACACCTTGAATATTGTGTGCAGTTTTGGTCCCCTAATCTGAGTTAGGACATTCTTGCTATTGAGGGAGTGCAGCGAAGGTTCACCAGACTGATTCCCAGGATGGCAGGACTGACATATGAAGAAAGAATGAATCGATTAGGCTTATATTCACTGGAATATAGAAGAATGAGAGGGGATCTCATTGAAACATAAAATTCTGACGGGATTGGATAGGTTAGATGCAGGAAGAATGTTCCCGATGTTGGGGAAGTCCAGAACCAGGGGTCACAGTGTAAGGATAAGGGGTAAGCCATTTAGGACCGAGATGAGGAGAAACTTTTTACTCAGAGAGTTGTGAACCTGTGGAATTCTCTACCACAGAAAGTTGTTAGAAACATAGAAACATAGAAACATAGAAAATAGGTGCAGGAGTAGGCCATTCGGCCCTTCTAGCCTGCACCGCCATTCAATGAGTTCATGGCTGAACATTCAACTTCAGTACCCCATTCCTGCTTTCTCGCCATACCCCTTGATCCCCTAGTAGTAAGGACCTCATCTAACTCCTTTTTGAATATATTTAGTGAATTGGCCTCAACAACTTTCTGTGGTAGAGAATTCCACAGGTTCACCATTCTCTGGGTGAAGAAGTTCCTCCGCATCTCGGTCCTAAATGGCTTACCCCTTATCCTTAGACTGTGACCTCTGGTTCTGGACTTCCCCAACATTGGGAACATTCTTCCTGCATCTAACCTGTCTAACCCCGTCAGAATTTTAAATGTTTCTATGAGGTCCCCTCTCATTCTTCTGAACTCCAGTGAATACAAGCCCAGTTGATCCAGTCTTTCTTGATAGGTCAGTCCCGCCATCCCGGGAATCAGTCTGGTGAACCTTCGCTGCACTCCCTCAATAGCAAGAATGTCCTTCCTCAGGTTAGGAGACCAAAACTGTTGAGGCCAGTTCGTTAGATATATTCAAAAGGGAGTTAGATGTGGCCCTTACGGCTGAAGGAATCAAGTGGCATGGAGAGAAAGCAGGAATGGGGTACTAAAGTTGCAAAAATGATCAGCCATGATCATATTAAATGGTGATGCAGGCTCGAAGGGCTGAATGGCCGACTCCTGCACCTATTTTCTATGTTTCTATGATTGATGTGAGGGGTGGGGTTTAGGGGTGATTGATGTGATGGGCGGGGTTTGGGGGTGATTGATGTGAGGGGTGGGGGGTGATTGATGTGAGGGGTGCTGGTTTGGGGGTGATCGATGTGAGGGGTGGGGGGGTGATTGATGTGAGGGGCGGGGTTTGGGTGGTGATTGATGTGAAGGGCGGGGTATTGGAATTATTGGTGTGAGGGGAGGGGTTTGGGGATGATTGATGTGAGGGGCGGGGTTTGTGGGTGATTTTGTGAGGGGCGGGGTTTGGTGTGATTTATATGAGGGGCGGGGTTTGGAGGTGACTGATGTGAGAGGCGGGGTTTGGGGGTGATTGATGTGCGGGGTTGGGTTTGGGTGTGATTGAGGTGAGGGGCGGGGTTTGGGGGTGATTGATGTGCGGGGTTGGGTTTGGGTGTGATTGAGGTGAGGGGCGGGGTTTGGGGGTGATTGACGTGAAGCCGGTTTGAGTGTCGGTGCCGGGCTCTCTCGAAGCTGTGGATCTTTGGACGGACGCGGCTCTTCCGACTTGCGACAATGGCTGAAAATGTCTTTGAAATTGACGGTGCGATAATGGAGGGGGTGAGTGCTGAATGGAACCAGGTCCACACTAAGCTCGCTACCGCCGGGCCTATGCCCTCGTTCTTAAAGTTGCGCCGACACTGCGGCTTTCGGGCCTTGGTGTGGCCGGCCGCTCCTGGTCAGCCGCATTGAAGTTCCCCGATTCCATCTGCAGCCTTAGTGTGGTTGGATAAAACAAAACCTCACAAGAATTTTATTTAAAATGAAGTCCGACAGGTAGAAATTGTTTGCGAGGAATAAACCTGGTTGGCAGGCTGGCATATAGATTTCAGTCTGGCCAGGGAGGTGGTGGGGGTTTTTTCTTGCAAACCCGGGTATGGAAACCATTGCCCGTGCGTCGGGAAGCCCCATCAATCTGTCCGACAAAACCCAGATAAACGCTTCTATTTGCAATATTATACTTGTTTAATTTTCTCGGCTGTACTGTTTGGATTTCAGAGTTCTGAACGTTTGTAATGTAATGTGCGGTTGTAATGTTGCATGACTGGTGGATAAATCCTAAAACAGAAATCTGTCACCGTCCACAGCTTGAGACATACGTATATTTAAAATTTATACGTGGCCCATAGTATGCACGGAAGCAAGCCAAAACGGCAGGCCTTCCTAACGTTGTGTATATATTTATGCACTAGGAATGTACAAGGGCCGTTAACAAAACCATGCACGGATGGTTGTGGATAAGATATTTTTCATCTTGCAACACATCACTATGCACTATGGGATGTGATTAGGGAAGAAGAGAGATTTAGTGATTGAAAGCATCCACACTGATTTGATTGGTTATTTTGGCCAAAATATGACTTGATGAAATCAGTGTGAGGTATTGGTGGCAGAGCATGATGCAAAACATGGGGTACTGCCAATATGCCTCATGATGCCATTATTCAATCAGTAACTATTAAAGACCTGTGCCACCTCTGGCAAGTGCATGTTATCAACCTGAAACACAGACATTTTTATTAGCACAGAATATCTTGACACAATGGGTGGAAATCAGTGGTCTCTAACGCATATCACATATATTGAGGTGTCAGCTCTCTCCTCTAAAGCAGAAGGTTGGGGGTTCAAGTGCCCTCACCTTTTCTGAAGTCCCCCATGGATCTATCCTGGACCCCATCCCCTTCTTATACATGCTACCCTTTATCCGAATCATTCACAGACATGGGGTCAGCTTCCATGTGTACACTGATGACACCCAGTTCCACCTATCCCTCTGCTGCCTCTGTGTTTGCATACTGCTTGTCTGACATCCAGTCTTTGATGAGCTGCAATTTCTTCTAGTTAAACATTAAGAGCAAAGCCATTGTCTTTGAACCCCTGCGAGGGACTCTGTTTCCATCATCCTCTCCATCCACTGTCTCAAGCTGAACCAGACTGGTGGCAATCTGAATGTCACATTTGACTCCGTTCTGACCTTCTGACTCCAAAATCTTCATTAAAAAGCACCTCATTAGAAAGCATCTACATCCACCTCCATAACATTACCTGTCTCTGCCCCAACCACTGTCTTAGCTCATCTGCAGTTGAAATCCTCATCCATTACTTTGTCAGGTTCAGAATCAACTATTCAGATACTGTTCTTGCCAACCTCCATAAACTTCAGCTTGTCCAAAACACCACTGCCTGAATCCTATCCCACACCAAATACAGCTCGCCTATCGCCCCTATCCATGCTGACCTATGTTGATTCCTGATCCCCCAGTACCTCCAATTTGAAGCTGTTGTGTTTAAATTGTTCCCTGGCCTTCCCCTCCTTAACTCTGTAATTGTGTTATCTACAAGTTTTAAGATTATGAAAGTGCCTTTTTTTCTTTTTACAGGGAGGACAGATTTTACGTGTGTCCACAGCACTAAGTTGTCTATTAGGAGCCAAGATAAAAATCCACAATATACGAGCAGGGCGAAGCACACCTGGGCTGCGGTAAGCATAACACAAATCTGTTATCAATTTATGTGAGTCCTTTCCTTTTCTTCCTCACTCCCTGCCCACTGATCCATAATGACCCAATACCACATTGTGCAGTGCCTATATTCTTGCAGCCATTGAGGAACTCCACTGACTATGAATGTCCGGTTGTTATAACTCTGGGTTTAGGTTGCATTGTGACTCGACAGCAGGCACTGGGGAGCAGTGGGATGTACAGTTAATATAAATTACAGCACAAATGGAAGCCATTAAGCCAATGCTAGTTATTCAACTAGAGCTGTTTACAGAAACCGGATTTCCCGGCATCCTTGTGCATTTTCTCTTTTCAAATTCTTATACAGTTCCATTTTAAATTGTTATAGTCTCTGCCGCAATGGCCACTTGCAGTATTGTATTCCATGTTGTAAAAATCTGTGTGGGGAAAACATATGTTTCCATTTCATTTTTCATGTGATCCTGAGTTAATGCCCCCTTGTTATCACTTGCCTGCCATTGCATAGAATGACTTGAAAGACAGGTTTCGAGATGGCAAGTCACATCATAATTTGGAAAATCGCTGTTCAGTTCTGATTTAACCTTCTCTGTTCCAGTGCAAAAAAAGAGGTTTTTTTTGCCTTCATTACTTTAACAACAACAACTCAAATCAGCGTACTAAGCTTAAATAAAGAAGACTATAAAGGTATGAGGGCAAAGTTGGCTAAAGTGGATTGGGAAAATAGATTAAAGTGTAGGACAGTTGATGAACATTTAAGGAGATATTTCACAACTCTGAAGAAAAATATATTCCAGTGAGGAGAAAAGGGTGTAAAAGAAAAGATAACCATCCGTGGCTAACTAAAGAAATAAAGGACGGTATCCAATTTAAAAATAAGGGCATACAAAGTGGCCAAAACTAGTGGGAGGACAGAAGATTGGGAAGCTTTTAAAAGCCAGCAAAGAATGACACAAAAAATGATTAAGAAAGGGAAGATAGACTATGAAAGTAAACTAGCATGAAATATAAAAAGAGACAGCAAGAGTTTCTATAGGTATATAAAAAGGAAAAGAGTGGCTAAAGTAAATATTGGTCCCTTAGAGGACAAAACCGGGGAATTAGTAATGGGGATGGCAGAAACTCTGAACAAGGGTCTCTTATATTCTTAGCAGTTGACGAGACTCGAGTCCGGTGGTAGTATTCAGGCAAACTTTATTGGCTCAGTTACATCTTGCAGTTACTAAGAATAAAGCGCACTCTACCGCGTGTTACAGCTTCAGTTATAGTCGTGAACGTGGTGCCTTCCCATTCCCTGATTGGCCCCCCTGCTATTACTGGGGTCAGTTTGTTGACTCCGGACTGGCCGCTGGTTATGACCCAGCTGTCCATTGCAGATAGCAATCGCCTTGGTCATGATGTGATTACCACATCCTGCTCCTACCTCCTGCTATTCACTGTTTCACAGCATGTTCCTGTTATCTGGTCGGAACAGCGCTAAACCCTGTGACTGTGCTTTGGCCCCAATCACGCTGCAACCTTTTCCATTGTTAGTGAGCATGTACACAGCTACTCTATAATTATAAATTAATCAGGTCCCACAATAGTTAATCAGGTCCCACAAGCCCCCTTTGATTCCCTCCTTAGCCGGAATCATAATGCTCCGAATATATATATAAGGTGCAGAAGTGGGTGGCGAAAGCCCCCTTCCACATTCCTTATTCCGGGGTTAGTTGTTGCCATCATACGCATAGCCAAACATCTAATCAAAGCAAACAAACAGTATAATGCTACTATTACAGCAAATACAAATATAATTCCTTGTATCAATGAGCTGCCCAAGGAGCCGAGCCATCCTGTGGCCCAGCTTCACAGTGTGGTAGCTGGGGGTTGTTTCAGCTGTTCTATCTTCTTTTTGATGTGGTCTGCTAGGTTGGTGATATCCTCGGCACTACCCGGGATATACGTGCAACATTCGGTGCCGATCAAGGCACATGTCCCCCCCCCTCTCCGCCAGGATAAAGTCTAAGGCCACTGTGCGAATGGCCACCATTTCGACATTTATTTTAAGTAGGGCTCCCGCAGTGTCATTAGCCACCTTTTCCAGGACGGATGCCATGTTAATGGACTCCCTTGCTAATTTACCAGTTCCATACCAAGGAACCAGAATGGCGAAGAACCTTTCAATCTCCGTAATCGCCCGTTTACTCCTTTATGGAGCAAACAACCCTGGAAGGGAAGTGGAGTGGCGAATGTAGGGTATCACATAACCCACATAACAAGATCCTGTCCAGTTCTGTGGCAGCCAGGAATAAGCCCTGTGGCTGCAAAAAAAGTAGGTACCGCTGTATGGGGAATATCAGCCACTTCCTATCACTACCCATCCTTGTGTAAAGTTCTGGCCCGGGGTGGTCTTATTCGGGAAATGCAGGAAGCTCTGCATGCTTCCTCTCGTCATATTCACGTTTTGCCTACACGTACTATCCCCCATTCCTTGCCCTCCAGTTTGGTTTCTGATCAGACATACTGACCCTTGTGGCCTTCCTATCCCTGATGTGTTAGTGAGGACCAAGAATGGGGGCTTTAGGGTCTGGTTATAATTGGGCTGATACCACTTCAAAAAGGTGTTTAACCCATAACCCGCCGACGCCATTCGGCCTTTGGTAATTCTATGTCTTCCCCCAGACTATTGGTCCTGTTCCCATTTGTACGGTTAAAAAAAACATTCCGCCATCTCAGATTCATTGAGGGGGACAGGTCTCAAAGGAATTCCTCCCTTTGAATGGATCGGTACCTGCGCACATACCCCCCAACAACTGGAGATGTTGACTTCCTTAGCATAGCTATAGGACATGTACATAAAAGTATTTGCATGTAGCTCCATGTTACACAGGGTTAGGGTCAGACCCATGAGTGCAATCAGTCCAAACATTTTGTTGAGTTCAAAAGTTCAGTTCTTTTAGTCTGTTTCTGATACAGGTGCCCGTTTAACGTGCGAGGCATGGATCCAGGCCGTCTTCCCTTGGATTTTAACCGCCGATCGGGTTGTCAGTAATACTTGGTACGGTCCTTCCCACTTGGCTCCCAGCGGTTCTTTGTGTATTTTCTTTACGTATACCCAAACTCCTGGGACGATATCGTGTCCTCCCTCCGGGGGTCCCACCCAAGCTGCTTTTACCTGTTGGGAAGCAGAACTGATAGCATTTGTTAAATTCTGGCAATATTCCAACAATGTGTCACTCATCAGGTGACAGTCTGCTTTTCCCAGATCGATGGTCCCCGGGAGAGACATTGGTCTCCCGGTGATCACTTCAAAAGGGCTTAAGCCCGTGGTTCGGTTTGGGGTGGCCCTGATGCTACACAAGACCATTGGGAGTGCTTGCGGCCACGGGATCCCCTCTTGGTGGTACTTGGCCAGTCGTTGTTTCAAAGTTCGATTCATACGCCCCACTTGGCCTGACTACTGTGGGTGAAAAGGGCAATATAGATTCTGGGTGATGTTGAGCAATCTGCAGACCTCTCGGCACACGGCTCCAGTAAAATGGGTCCCCTGATCAAAGTCAATACTTGCGGGGACTCCCCATATAAGTATATAGTCTTTACATAGCACCTTAGCCGTGTGCGTGGCGGTGCTCCTTCGGGTGGGTACAGCTTCCACCCACCTCGAGAACCGATCCACAAATAGTAAGACATCCATATACCCCTGACATGGGGGCAATGAGATGTAATCTACTTGTAAATCTCGGAAAGGCCCTGCCAGGGCTGGAAGTCGGAGAAGGGGCATTGTAGTGGAGGGCCCGGGGTTATTTTTCTAGCAAAGATGCACCTGTCCACCGTGGCTTGAGTGTGTTTCCTAAAACCCCGGCTCCACCAGCTCTTCTGGAATCGAGCCGTCATTTGTTGGGGGGGCTAAGTGCCCCCAGGAGTGTATTTGTTGGGCCAAAAAGGGTATTAGCGCTTGTGGTGCCACTGTTTTTCCTGTCTCAGGCTGCCTCCACATTCCATCTGCCTATAGCTTTATCCTTTCACTTATCCATTCCCATTTTTCCGTCCGGAGGCATTCCTCCTGAATTTTTGCCAGATCCTGTGTCAGCGTTCGGGTCCCCAGTTGACATACAAGGGTGCCCTTCTCTCGTTCCATTAAGGCGGCTTCCTTAGCTGCCTGGTCGGCCTGTGCGTTTCCTTTAGCCTCATCTGTATTCTCCTTCATATGGGCCTTGCATTTCAGGATAGATACCTCCTCTGGCAGCAGTAATGCTTCAAGTAGGTCGCGGACTTCCACCCCATTCTGTATTGGGTTTCCTGCTGCAGTCAAGAATCCTCTCTTCCGCCATAACTGGCCGAAATCATGTGCCACCCCAAAAGCGTACCTGGAATCCGTGTATATATTAGCTGTTTGTTCCTCGGCTTCGGCCAGCGCTCTCAATTCGGCCTGCTGAGCGGAGGTTCCGGCGGGGAGCCCCCCCTTCCTTACTACCTCGTGCAGCGTCGTGACTGCCCAGCCCGCCTTCCGGATTCCATGTTCCACAGAGGAGGATCCGGCCGTAAATAGGATCAAGTCCGGATTGGGTAACGGCTCTTCGGCTGCCGCAGCGGCTCCTTCTGCTTCTTCTAACATGCCCGCACAATCGTGCTGGTCTTCATACCCTTCTTCAGGCAGGGAGAGCATGGTGGCCGGATTAACCGGGCTAGCTCGTACAATATGCAGGTTTGGAGCTTCCAGGACTGTTGTCCATCTGGCTGAGGTCACCTGGGTGACCCGGTTCATGAATAGCATAGCATGTACTGTATGGGGACACTTGATGATCAGTTTCTGGTCTAAGATTAATCCCGCCGTTACCATTACTGCTCGGCATGTAGCTTCCATGGCCCTCGGGCAACTTCCCCATCCGAGAGCCACTGTGTCCAGTTTGGCCGAGTAGTATCCGATGGGCCTCTGTTGGTCCCCATGTTCTTGAGTCAGGATAGCAGTCGTGTATCCTTCTTTTTCATGCACGAATAGGGTGAAGGGCTTCCTGGTGTCAGGGATCCCGAGGGCGGGTGCCATGCACAGAGCCTGTTTCAGTTTTTCAAGCGCCTCCTTTTGCTCCTCAGCCAGGGTGATAGCTTCTTTATAGGTCCGTTTTCCTTTTAGCAGGTAATTCAATGGTTGTGCCAATTGCGTGTAGGAGTCTACCCAGTTCCTATTAAAATTGCACAGACCCAAGAAGGACCGAAGTTCCTAGATCGTGGCGGGCCGTTTAACCGCGCGAATCGCCTCGGTCCTATCCTGGGTCAGTCCCCGTTTTCCCATTGAGATCTTTTGTCCAAGGTAAATTACTACTTCCAGGGCTATCTGGGCCTTGGCCATACTGGCCTTGTATCCCTTTTTGACGAGGTGGTCCAGTAAGGTGCTGTTCTTCCGTGGTGGACGCCAGTAGGATATCATCGACATATTGTATGACCGTAGATCCCATCGGGGGAGCTCCCTTAAGTGACTCTGGAGGGCCATGTGGAACACTGTTGGGCCATGTGGAACACTGTTGGGCTATTGTGGAACCCTTGAGGTAGACGGGTGCAGGTGTATTGCTGTCCCTGGATGGTAAAGGCAAACCAAGGCTGCACCTCCAGGGCCAACGGAATTGCCCAGAATCTGTTGGCCATATCAATAACGGAGAAGTACTTGTCTTCCGGCGTCAGAGCCTGAAATATAGTCGAGGGGTCCGCTACCAACAGGGTTTTTTGGTCAATGCACTGGTTGGCCTTCCAGTAGTCCACCGTCATGCGCCAGGTGTCTTTACCCTTATGCACTGGCCACACCGGGCTGTTGGATGAGCTGTGGGTCTTAACTAGTACCCCTTGTTCTTCTAACTGCCGGATGATGGGTAATATTCCTTGGATTGATGTCGGGCTGATCGGGTACTGTTTGGTGCAAGGAGGTGGCGTCCCAGTGAAGGTAACCGGGTCCATTTTAAGCAAGCCACAGTCATGTTTGTCCTTAGCCCATATCGGGTGGTTCCTTAGTTCTTCCCTCTGCAGGGATCGGATTGACCATGTGACTTGGCCGTCCTCAAAGTCCAGGGAGGAGTCTATTTTCGTCAAGACGTCCATCCCGAGTAGGTGTTGTCCCACCCAGACCGATGCGGTTACTTCATGTGGTCCCAGAACCAAATACATCGGCTGGGTTCGGTGGAGTATCGGCTTATGGCCTCCGACTCCATGTGCCACACGGGTTGTCCCGTTGAGGGGGAATTTATAATTTTCGGGCACGAAGGTCAATTCTGTCCCTGTGTCCAATAAACAATCAGTCTCTTGGTCGCCCACTCACACACTGACATATAGTCCGTCCCTGTGCTGATGTATTAATGCTAACAGGGATCCTGCCGGGGAGGGGTGGGCTCTACGAGTTTTTTGCACATTCCAGCAACTGCAGCTGCTAATCGAAGGAAAGTTCTTTAAACCACTCCATCACTGACCGCCCGTCGGTCTATTTCTGGCCCGTCCCTGATCTTCCCTGGTTGTTCTGTTTCTTCGCTCGGCACGATCAGACACAATGTCCCTCTTTACTGCAATAGTGGCACTTTCTCGGCAGTCTTCCGGACGTCTGTCCCTCACAGTCCTTTGGTTTCCATCCAGTCTGCATTACTTGGACCTTTTGAAGTTAAATCCCGATCTAACTGGCTACACCGGTCTACCAACTGCGCGAAGCAGGTTCCCCGATCATCCCAATCTGCCAGGGTCGCCTTCACTAATTTCGATAGTTCTGGTTTCAACCCCGCTATAAAGGTAGCCTTCAAGGGTTCGACTCTTTCGTCATCCATCTGCTCCGCATCTTGATGCAGACCCGAATGTTCCAGCCACGTAGACTTGAATTGCTCCTCATACTCGAGTACCTCCTCTGTGCCTTTTTGCTGGCACACTGCAGTCTTACTCCAATCTGTCCTTGCCGGCCCGTACTTTCTTAACCACTCTTTCACTTTTCCCCAGGCTGTGTCAATCTCCTGTCCAGTGTCTCCAAGTGCCTCTTTTACTGCCCTCTGGAGTTTATGTGCCGATCATCCGAGCACCATGACGGTTAGAATCTGGACTCTGTCCAAATTACGTTTCTTAGTTCCGCCTTCCGTCTTGGTCGTCGTCTCTACTTTAACACTCGTTTTTAGTGGGGCTAATATAGGGCTGTAGAATCCATCGCTGCCGCCCCGAGTCCTCATCGTATGACGAGGAGCTCGAATCCGACATCACTAATCCCGCCTGTTGCCTGTCCAGCTGTCGGTGTTCTTTCCCTACTCATGTCAGACTTGGATAGACGGCTTTATACTTCAGACGCAGCCCCTGCGTACTGGCTGCGACCGAATCTGTAATCTCACCCTTCAGTTTTGTTATCTCATTCCCTTTCTTCTCTATTTCCGAATTTGTCTTGGTCACTTGTTCCCCAAGTACCTTTAGCAGCTTTCAGGTACCGATCGAATTGGGACTGGGTCATGATTTCTTTTCTCTGTCGAACTTGGCTCGTGACGGCCAGGGACCAGCAGGTCCTTTCTTTATCTTTCATGCGTGTGGTTTTCCCCCATACCCTTTTTATATCGTCCAGGTTCCACTGACCCTTAGAGGTTCGTACTTTTGTTCAATTTTGGCACATGTCTTTCGTAAATCAAACCGCTGTTCGATGTATTCCCTAAGGCTTTCTAACACTTCCACGTCCGTGACCTCTGGTCGGGCCAGCCCTTCTTTTTCAGTCGTGGGATGGTTTTTGTTTCCGCCTTCAGCCATTGTGCCGATTTAGAACCCTTAGTTGCGGCGGGTGCGAGACGTGGACCTAAAGTCCGGGACAGGACCTTGTGTTCTGTCGAGTGAAGAGCTCTCTGTTACGGAGTCTCGACCTTAATACTACCCACAGATGGTTCTTTTACAGATCGCGTGAATGACGCCTGCCGCGAAAAACTTCGGACAAGGACTTTATTTACGAGGTGTCCTTGCCCTCGTGTCGACGTGGGACCAAGGGTCTCCCAGCGGCTGACATTCAGTGATTTTGCCGACTACGCCAGAATGTAGGGTCTCTTATATTCTTAGTAGTTGACGAGACTCGAGACCGGTGGTCGTATCCAGGCAAACTTTATTGGTTCAGTTATATCTTGCAGTTACTAAGAATAAAGCGCACTCTACCGCGTGTTACAGCTTCAGTTATAGTCGTGAACGTGGGGTCTTCCCGTTCCCTGATTGGCCCCCCTGCTGTTACTGGGGTCAGTTTGTCGACTCCGGACTGGCCGCTGGTTATGACCCAGCTGTCCATTGCAGATAGCAGTCGCCTTGGTCATGATGTGATTACCACATCATGCCCCTTCCTCCTGCTGTTCACTGTTTCGCAGCATGTTCCTGTTATCTGGTCGGAACAGCGCTTAACCCTGTGACTGTGCTTTGGCCCCAATCACACTGCAACCTTTTCCATTGTTAGTGAGCATGTACACAGCACACAGCTACTCTATATAATTATAAATTAGTCAGGTCCCAGTTAATCAGGTCCCACAATAGTTAATCAGGTCCCACAGGCATACCAAGTGGCCAAAACTAGTGGGAGGACAGAAGATCGGGAAGCTTTTAAAAGCCAGCAAAGAATGACTCAAAAAATGATTAAGAAAGGGAAGATAGTCTATGAAAGTAAACTAGCATGAAATATAAAAAGAGATAGCAAGAGTTTCTATAGGTATACAAAAAAGGAAAAGAGTGGCTAAAGTAAATATTGGTCCCTTAGTGGATGAGACCGGGGAATTAGTAATGGGGAACATGGAGATGGCAGAAACTCTGAACAAATATTTTGTCTCAGTCTTTACAGTAGAGGACACAAACAATATCCCAGCAGTGGATAGTCAAGGGGTTATAGGGGGTGGGGGGGGAGGGAGGAAGAACTTAACACAATCACCTCACTAAGGAGGTGGTACTCAGTAAGATAATGGGACTAAAGGCAGATAAATCCCCTGGACCTGATGGCTTGCATCCTAGGATCTTAAGAGAAGTAGTGGCAGGGATAGTGGATGCATTGGTTGTAATTTACCAAAATTCCCTGGATTCTGGGGAGATCCCAGCAGATTGGCAAACTGCAAATATAACGCCCCTATTTAAAAAAGGAGGCAGACAAAAAGCAGGAAACTATAGACCAGTTAGCCTAACATCTGTGGTTGGGAAAGTGTTGGAGTCCATTATTAAAGAAGTAGTAGCAGGACATTTGGAAAAGCATAATTCGGTCAGGCAGAGTCAGCATGGATTTATGAAGGGGAAGTCATGTTTGGCAAATTTGCTGGAATTCTTTGAGGATGTAACAAACAGGATGGATAAAGGGGAACCATTAGATGTGGTGTATTTGGACTTCCAGAAGGTATTTGACAAGGTGCCACATAAAAGGTTACTGCACAAGATAAAAGTTCATGGGGTTGGGAGTAATATATTAGCATGGATAGAGGATTGTCTAACAAACAGAAAACAGAGAGTCAGGATAAATGGTTCATTCTCGGGTTGGCAACCAGTAACTAGTGGGGTGCTGTTGAGATCAGTGCTAAAACCCCAACTATTTACAATCTATTTTAACGACTAGGAAGAAAACCGAGTGTAACGTAGCCAAGTTTGCTGATGATACAAAGATGGGAGGAAAGAAAATCTGCAAAAGGACATAGACAGGCTAAGTGAGTGGGCAAAAATTTGGCAGATGGAGTATAATGTTGGAAAGTGTGAGGTCATGCACTTTGGCAGAAAAAAAAAATCAAAGAGCAAGTTATTATTTAAATGGAGAAAAATTGCAAAGTGCTGCAGTACAGCGGGACCTGCAAGTACTTGTGCATGAAACACAGAAGAATAGTATGCAGATATAGCAAGTGATCAGGAAGGCCAATGGAATCTTGGCCTTTATTGCAAAGGGGATGGAGTATAAAAGCAGGGAAGTCTTGCTATAGTTATTCAGGGTATTGGTGAGGCCACACCTGGAATACTGTGTACAGTTTTGGCTTCCATATTTATGAAAGGATATACATGCTCTGGAGGCAGTTCAGAGAAGGTTTACTAGGTTGATTTCAGAGATGAGGGGGTTGACTTATGAGGAAAGGTTGAGGAGATTGGGCCTCTACTCATTAGAATTCAGAAGCATGAGAGGTGATCTTATCGAAATGTATAAGATTGAGGGAGCTTGACAAGGTGGATGTAGAGAGGATGTTTCCACTGATGGGGGAGACTAGAACTAGGGGGCATAATCTTAGAATAAGGAGACGCCCATTTAAAACTGAGATGAGGAGGAATTTCTTCCCTGAGGGTTGTAAATCTGTGGAATTCGCTGCCTCAGAGAGCTGTGGAAGCCGGGACATTGAATAAATTTAAGACAGAGATGGACAGTTTCTTAACCGATAAGGGGTTATGGGGAGCGGGCAGGGAAATGGACCTGAGTACATGATCGGATCTGCCATGATTGTATTAAATGGCGGAGCAGCTCGAGGTGCCGTACGGCCTGATTTCTTATGTTCTTATAACTTCCTGCTTTCTTATGTTCTTGTAACTTAGATTAATATTGTGCCTTTAACGTAGTAAAATGTCCCAAGGCGCTTCACAGGAGTATTATAAGTCAAAAAATTTGACACCGAGCCACATAAGGAGGTGTAGTTTTTAAGGAGTGTCTTAAAGAAAGAAAGTGAGGCGGGGAGGTTTAGGCAGGGAATTCCAGACCTTGGGGCCAAGGCAACAGAATGCACTGCCACCAAAGGTTGAGCGATTATAATCAGGGATGCTTGAGGGCAGATATCTTGGGGGAGAGGGCGGGCGGGGGGCGTGGGGTGGGCAGGTGAGAGGCTGAAGGAGATTACAAAGATATGGAGGGGTTTGAAAACCAGGATGATAATTTTTGAAATCGAAGCGTTGCTTAACCGGGAGTATCGTTCCAGTGAATCTTCACTTTACCCTTTCATAACTGTAATATCGTTTGTATAAGGGATGCCCAGAATTGCACATAATACTCCAAATGTGGTATAATAAATATCTTGTACAAATTCAATGTCACCTCATTGCATTTGTAATCATTGCCCCTTAAGTATTTTGCATATATCTAGAATCCCATTTGCTTCTTATTTTTTTGGCTGCTTCTACCTGTACTCCCACCTTAAAGATCAAATATATTTGCATCCCCATGATTCTTTGTTCTTCCATTCTGTTGAGAATGTTGCTGCTTACTACCTTTCACTGTTCTTTTTATAAGAATTTGTTATTTCACACTCTCTGCATTGTATTTCATATGTATGTAACTGCCCAATCTGATACCTGTCCTCTTGCATTCTTGCTTAGTTTGTTATGCCCCCTAACTTGGTATCATCAGCAAATTTCAATATAATTTCTCCTGTGCTAGCGGTTAAAATCTTGTATATAAATGGAAAAGAAGAGGTCTCAGAACACATCCTTGTGGTACATTACTACCCACATCCTAATATTCATTATTATATTCATATTTATTAGCCCTTGCTTTTGAGCCCAAAGTTTCATGAGGTGAAAACTTACTCTAAACTAACTTAGAATGGAGTAAGTGAAGATTTTTGTACGCTCGAAAAAACCTTGTCTACACTTTAGAAGACTGTGAAGTAAAGATGAAGTTCTGGTGGTTACAGATCTATCAGTGTCAATGGTTGGAGTGATTTGAGGTGATGAATTAAGACTATTGGACAAAAAAGTAATTTGCCAGTGGTTTAATTTTTTTTTGTTTTCTTTCAGTATATTGGTTCTTATATGTACTAAATAAACTTGGTGACAACACTTCTATTTATATATAATGCATACAGAGGAACGTTTAATCAATATCCTGAATGGCAACTATCATCAGGTCTGAAGGTCCTTCCGTTCCATCTGAGATCCTCTGACCTCCACCACACAAACTAAACAAAAACTGAAAAGATTCTTTTGTGGTCCCATCACTTTACAATCCAGCTAGAAATCCATTAAACGTAACTGTTTATTCCTCTCCTCCAACATTTTGTTTTTATTTCTGATTTTCATTACTTACAGTTTCTGTTAATCACCACTGTTCATTCATCAGATTCCAGCTGTTTCTTTGTTGCATTCTATATTCAAGACAGAGAGCGACAGATTTTTGGATTTTAAGGGAATATGGGGATAGTGCGGGAAGGTGGAGTTGAGGTAGAAGATTCGCAGTGATGTTATTGAATAGTGGAGCAGACTCGAAGGATCGAATGGCCTACTCCTGCTCCTTTTTCTTATGTTCTGCAATATTCTAAGCTCAGTTTCATCATTGGCCTGCTCCTTTCTGTTCCTCTTCCCAATTTTTGCCACAGATTTACAACAGTAGGTAATTATACTTAAACCTGGGTGATGCATGCTAAAACTCTTTTTTTTTAAGTGCTAAAGTTTTTTAAGTGATGGTAACCAGGCCAAAAGTAAACTGACATCTATAAAATATTCTTGAATTTACTTCAGAATTAAAAAAAAAAAATGAGCCTAAAAATAAGCTTTTTTTAATAATCAGTACCCAAGTTAGATAATTTACAGGTCACATCTCGCTGGAAAGTCTTGATCAACAGTGTCCGGAGAACTTCTGTGAATGTGTCTGTTAAATGTTGATAATAGCTGGTTGATTATGAAACTAAAGTCTGTGGGAAGAGTTGGTGATGTTGTAATGTGGTTTAAAATCAGACTAGTCTGATGAGATGAAAGTTTCATCCATATGTGGCTTTAAGTATCCTTTGTGAAATGAGCTTGGATGGTTTGAAACCAGTTGCCAATGGCTATGGGCCTGCAGAAAACTGTCCTTAATTTGGCTATAATTTGCAGTCCCACTTAGGGCTACAGATAGCTGGTGTCAGAAATGGAAGAATATTAAATTGGTACAAAATGAGAGATATTCTTCTGTGATTGTGCCTGAGGCACATTGTTGGTGCAGAATGGAGGGAAGATTATTCTGCAACTAACTCTGGTGTCCTTGACCAGGGAGTGCTTGATGCAGACCCTGGGTGCTAAATACCAATATACCTCATCTTAATGAGCGCAAAAATTCACATGCAAAAACCGTAAAAACCTAGTTTGTATGAATACTAAAAAAAATTGTTTTGATCTTAAGGCCGCAGCATCTGTCAGGACTCGAGATGGTTTGTGATTTATGTGATGGTCACCTTGAAGGAGCAAATGTCGGTTCTACAGAAATTTCCTTCTCTCCGGGTAAAATCAAAGGAGGAAACCACGTTGCAGATACAAAAACAGCTGGGTAAGCACAAGTACAGACTCTGAGTTAACTTTTATTTCGAGGGGAACAAAGTAGGAGCCTAACTATGTAGCAGAACTAGGGTAATCAATTGATTTTCCTTGTATTCATTAATACAAGCAGAGCTCAATATGTTTACATTTGATGTGGAACTTCACATCTTGGCCCTTGGAAGAATACCAACAAACATTGACAATAAGCGAAAAATAAAAGGTATTTTTATACCCTAATTACAAGGGCTTTTGATAAAATGTTGGCTGAAAAATATAATCTGAATGATGTAAGTAACTAACTCAGCCTGGCAACAGTGCTACAGTTGAGAGACTAACTTACTGAGATTCTGATGCAGTTAGGTTTTTTATTCATTTGCGGGATGTGAACGTCACTGGCAAGGCCAGCATCTATTCCCCCATCCCCAATTGCCCTTGAGAAGGTGGTGCTGAGCAGTTGCCGTGAACTGCTGCAGTTCGTGTGGTGAAGGTACTCCCATATTGCTGTTATGTAGGGAGTTCCAGAGTTTTGACCCAGTGACAATGACGGAACAGCGATATATTTCCAAGTCAGAATGGTGTATGACTTTGAGGGGAACTTATAGGTGATGTTGTTCTCGTGCATCTGCTGCCCTTGTTCTTTAGGTGGTGGAGATCATGGGTTTGGGAGATGCTGTCAAAGAAGGGTGTAGAGTGTAAACTTAGTTGAGCAACTGAAGATAGTAGAAAAAGCTGTGTCATGGCACCATGGAATCTGAGGATCTTTATGGCTGCTGGCAGTCTTCGAGTATCTCGCCTTGGCCATTCTTGATGCATGAACTAAGATACAGCCTGCCAATACTCAATTTTACTTGTCCTCGCCGAAATTGCCCACGCATGCAGTTTCCAGCAGGAGATATTGAGTAATCTTTGTCTTGTAAACCATGATAACTTAATGTCATAGATCACTTACTGTTTTTCTCTCTCTTTGCTCAATGTTTCTGAGATTCTCCCCATCGATGTCCAGAATTAGCTTTAAACCCAGCTCCTGCTTGGATGTGGAGTATTTACTGCAATAGCAACTTGCGTTTATGTAGTGTATAACAATTTCCCAAGGCATTTCAGAGATGCAAGCAAAAAATGGGCACTTAGACAAAGAAAGTGATGTTAGGAGAGGTGATAAAAGCTTGGTCAAAGAGGTGGATTCTAATGGAGGATGTTTACTGGTGGAGGGTGAGGTAGAGAGGCAGAAAGATTTAGGGAAAGAATTCTAGAGCTTTGGGCTGAGGTGGCTGAAAGCATGAACACCAATCGTGGAGAAAAGGTGCAGGGTTACACAAGAGGTCACTGTTAGAGGAACAAAGACTTTGGGGAGGGTTGTAGGGCTGGAGGAGGTTATGGTGATAAGATTGAGCCACAAAGAGATTTAAACATGTGGATTAAAAAAAAGTTACATTGGAATTCCAGTCCCTACCACTTAGATCTTCCACACTTATCGCATCGCAGGCAGCCACCTATATCAGGCAAATGACATGAACCATTTTAATTTCCACTGATGTCAATTTCAATGGTGGCACTTATAACACACTAAGCGTGCTGGCTATTTCGGCCAGTTCAAAGAGAGATTAAGTACTGTTCAACTACATTCAACACCAATCAACTACAGAGCTGAGTGTCTTAGTATTGCAGTGCAACTGTTTGGGTTTAATTGTTCTGTCTGAGACTTTTGAGAAGGGCACACCATCAATTGCTTGTAGCGGGAAAATTGCGTTAACACCAACTCATCCATTATAAGCAGTGGGGACTGTATTGGGGGATTGGGAGCCAATGTAGGTCAGTAAGGACACGGGCAATGGGTGAGTGCGACCTGGAGTGATGGGATACAGGCAGCAGAGTTTTTGACAAGCTGAAGTTTATGGAGGGTGGAAGATGGGAGGTTGGCCAAGAAAGTATTGGTATAGTTGATTATGGAGGCAACAAGGCAGATGGCGTGATGTAGGGGCAGAGAGGCAGGTCATGTTATGGAAGTGGAAGCAAGCAGTCTCTGTAATGGAGAGGATTATAGGCTCGGAAGCAAAACTTGGGGTCAAATGGGACACTGAAGTTGGTGCTGTCCAACATTGTCATCGTCAGGGGAAAATGGTCTATTCACGTCACTAGTTAGATGGAATAATCCCTTCTCGATAACACCCCTTGTTACTGCATGCGCAAGACCAAGGAGAGACAATTTAGTCACCACTGAGGAAAAATGGCAAATGGGATTAGAGCAACAACAACTACTTATATTTTATATAGCACCTTTTAAGATAGTAAAATGTCCCAAGGTGCTTCACAGTAGTGATACAAGATAAAACAGATAAATTTGACACCGAGCCACAGAAGAAGAAATTACAGCAGATGACCAAAGGCTTGGTTAAAGAGGTATGTTTTAAGGAGCGTTTTAAAGGAGGAAAGAGAGGTTTAGGAAGGGAGCTCCAGAGCTTAGGGCCCAAGCAGCTGAAGGCATGGCCACTGATGGTTGAGCAGTTACAATCAGAGATACTCCAGGTCAGAATTTGAGGAGCGCAGACATCTCGTAGGGTTGTGAGGCTGAAAGAGATTACAGAGATAGGGAGGGGCCAGATCGTGGCGGGATTTGTAAACAAGGGTGAGAATTTTGAAATCGAGACTTTGCTTAACCGGAAGCCAATGTAGGTCAGTGAACACAGGGGTGCTGGGTGATCATGACTTGATGTGAGTTATGACTCAAGCAGGTAGAAAACTGCAATCCATGGTTGCTGGTAGGGGAACACTGAAGCTGCCAGACATGGAAACACCAGGTGAGCTTGTTACAAAAGGACAAAAATTGGCATTTACACGTTAGGAGCAGCTCTTGATTTATGAGATACATGTACAAAATGTTGAAAAAGGTCATGATACTTAACAAATTATGAAACTTACCCGCCTTTTAGATTCCAAGTCTTCTGTACTCAAATTCTTCGCGCTAGTTCCGGTGCGGTGTGCAATTGTCAAAAGATATCTTGTTGACCCAAGCTTACTTTAATATTTTATTAATTAAAATTTTAGAAATTGCATCCTAAATTAATGTTAAAATATGTAATTAGTAAAAAGTCCATTGTGCTTGATCTTGAGCGATATTGTGGACAGAGTGGACAAAAAAAAATCTTGTGAATGGTTCCAAATGGCAACATTAGAATATAATTACAAACATTGAAACAGCTTCTTGGATCTTCCTGAAGTTTAGTCAGGGAGCTGTTAGCTTTGGGGGCCTTTATGCTAAATTATAATGGAAGTTAAATTGTTTAAAATGTAACTGAATATATTTTGCTATTTAGAATATTGTGTTGAAGCTGACATCGATTTGATGAAAGTTCCTCAATTTCCTAAAGAGACCCAGTGCATGTATGTGAGTGTCGTTTTATATGCAGCACTATAAGAACCTGTCACTCATCACCAGAGTGTATTCGTGAAAAGGTTGTTGTCAGGAAAGCTAACTTGTCGACAGAGCTCCCAAGAAACTTAGGTGAACTGTCTAAATGTGCTGATTTTTTTTTTCCAGAATGCTATTTGTCATGCACAGTGATTGCACTTTGATATTTGTTGTGTGTTTTGTTTTCTAGGAGCGTCTGTCTATTAATGCAGGTCTCTACTCCATGTGTACTCTTTGCTGCTTCTCCATCAGAACTGGTTTTACGAGGAGGGACTAATGCTGAGATGGCTCCACAAATCGACTATACCTTGCATGTAAGAGCTAGTATGGTGCTTGTGGAGTTGTGAGGGAAATACTGGAGTTGCATAAATGTAGAAGAATCTAACTACTCTTGTCTTGCTTTCCTAGAGACAGTATTTTTGCCTTAATATGAAATTGGTTACAAAAGTACAGTCTTGCTGAATTTTTATTATTTTTGCATGTATATTTATGGTTTTAAATAGCTGCTTCAATTTTGCTTTGTTTGATTTCTTTGAACCCTCCCTTTCACGGTATCCATATTGGTTTGGCAAAGAGAGCAGTCGACCAACTCACGGGGATCTTTCAAGCTGTTCTTGAGCCTGACACTTGCGACCTCTGATTTCCCTCTCTTCGTATATGTCTCCTGGCAGTATGATTGAGGTCAGAGTTATGTTTTACAGGACATATATCCTGCCATTTTCACAGAATCATCTTCCTGCACTAACAATTCAGTTTCACTGTTCAGTACCATGGTCTTTTGACTGAACAGTTTCTGCATTAGAAGTTTGCTTTTTTCTATTTTTTAATAAAAAAGGTTTCTGTTTTACTAAATATTTAAACAGATTGACTGGAAGATCAATGAAAGCATTTAATTTTTAAAATCCAGTGCCATGGACACTGCTGTATTATGACACTTTGTTGCCATGCATCTATGTATTACCAAGCTAATAGATCTTGTTTCGTATTTCTTCAGGGTGTGTGCATTTGTTTTATGGGAAATTGTTCTACATACAAATCAGTGAAGTTAAATTAATCCTGTGATAAGATTATCTTAAAATTATGTAGAGTATTTGACTAAATGGGATTTTTGTACGGCAATCCTCTGGTACTTCATCCTAGTGTGAGTCAAGATTGTAAGTGTGGGAAGGCTATTTGGTCTTGAAGGGCATCACAATGTAGCACAATCCTAAAGCAGCTGACATCTGCACTGAAATGCCTTCCAGCAAGGACACTTGAATGAATAGCAAGGGAAACCTAGCTTTTTCCTCTTCCCTCTACCTCAGAGGAGTGTGAGTAGGATTCATGTTCAGTCTCCACATTGTGAATCTTGACTATGTTGTGGGAGTGAAGGCCACTTGCTCTCTCTATCCTTGAAACAGGATCAGGATCTAAAATGAGTGGCAAATAAAGAGTAAAAATGAAAAATTATTCTGACTGACTGCAAACATTTGAATCTTGGCTGTCAACTTTTAACACTGCAGACACGAGTTAGGCAGTGTCCTAGGCCCAACCATCTTCAGCTGCTTCTAAAATTACCTTCTCTCCATCGTAACTCCTCAGAAAATGAAGCAGTCCATGCCCACATGCAGCAAGACCTGGACGACATTCAGGCTTGAGCTGATAAGTGGCAAGTAACATTCGCGCCACACAAGTGCCAGGCAATGACTATCTCCAACAAGCGAGTGTCGCACCACCGCCCCTTGACATTCAACAGCAATACCATTGCCGAATCCCCCACCATCAACATCCTGGGGGGGGGGGGGGGGTCATCATTGACCAGAAACTTAACTGGACCAGCCACATAAATACTGTGGCAACAAGAGCAGGTCAGAGGCTGGGTATTCTGTGGTGAGTGTCTCACCTCTGACTCCCCAAAGCCTTTCCACCATCTACAAGGTACAAGTCAGGAGTGTGATAGAATATTCTCTATTTGTCTGGATGAGTGCAACTCCAACCACTCAAGAAGCTCGACACCATCCAGGACAAAGCCGCTTGATTGGCACCCCATCCACCACCTTCACCATTCACTCCCTCCACCACCTGTGCACTGTGGCTGCAGTGTGTACCATCTGCAAGATGCACTGCAGTAGCTCTCCAAGACTCCAAGCATCTCCCAAACCCGTGAGCTCTACCACCTAGAAGGACAAGGGCAGCAGGTGCATGGAAATACCACCACCTCTAAATTTCACTCCAAGTCAGACACCAGCCTGACTTGGAAATATATCTCCATTTCTTCAAAGTCCTGGAAAACTCTCCCTAACAGCACTGTGGGAGTACCTTCACCACAAGGATTTCAGTGGTTCAAGAAGGCAGCTCACCACCATCTTCTCAAGGGCAATTAGGGATGGGCAATAAATGTTGGCCTTGCCAGCGATACCCACATCCCAGAAACTAATGTTTAAAAAAAGGCTCGTATGATAATCGTCGGGTATAGGTTAATAGCAGCTGCAACATTTTTATATTTGTCCGTTAAATTGACTTTTTTTAAAAAAAAATTGAATTAATCAGACTTTCTGTATTTCAGGTATTTAAACCAATTATTGAAAAATTTGGATTTCAGTTCAACTGTGATTTAAAAATGAGGTGGGTATAAAGGACTGGATTTTGAAAATTATATAGCTGGCTGACATGTACTTGAATAAGCAATGTGAATGATAGTCTTCACCATTTGAAAGAACAGTGCTGAGTTAATACCAACTAATGTTGATTTTTACCCAAGTCCTTTCACTACTAAACGTGGAAATGATTCTTGTATATTGAAATCACAGTCAGCTGTGAAATTCCTCATTCAACATGAACATTGTGTGAATAATAATTCTCAAAATATTATCTTGTGAAAACAGCCCAATGTTTTATTTCTCGTGTAGAATTTAACATAAAATTGGCTCATAATTTGGCACTATGTTGATTCTCACTGAGTATGGTGCGGGAAATGGATGTGTCAGACTGGTGTAATAAGAGGTGGAATTCTGCGATTGGGGACGCAACACATTAGTGGAACAGAACAGGGGGATTTGTGCATCTGGCTTATGTTGTATCTGATTTAAGTACAAAAATGCACCATTATCCACAATGAACTCCTTCACCTTGATTGGGAAAAAATATTTCTAAAAACAACACAGTTATAAAGTGCTTCATTCCACGTGTAGCAGTAAAAGTTACTATGACTTAATTTATTTTTTAATATTTAGGAAAATGCATTTATGTAGTGGGTCCGCAAATGGTAAGCCCTGAACCTTAGCTTTTTGGGGAGACACAGGCCAGGTTTTTCCACTTCCCATCGCCTCAGCGAACGTGGAGGGAGTTGTAGTGTACCCCATAAAAGCTGGCTCAAGTGTAACTATGCTACTCTCTGATTATATGATATGGTGGTATTTTAGTCTCTGTCAGATAGGTACTTGTAAACAGTGACAGGAAGCTTGTAAAATATATTGGATTAAACAACTTTCTTTTTAATCGTAGGAAGCTTACAAATAGTGGCCTAAGCATAGTTGTTTATTTTACTTCCTTGTCCATCTACTGTAGGTTAAGCGTCCAAAATCTGAAGTTCTGGAATTCGGAATGTTCCAGATACTGGGCCGATCTGTGGCGGGGTCGTCCGGAAAGCGGAAAATGTTACGAAATCCGGATTACGGACTATCCCGCCTTGGCCGTCCGACCCCGACCGCCCCTGTCTCGGCCGCCCGACTTCCAGCTGCTCGACTGCCCCCTCCCCCCCTTTACCTTGGCCTCCTGACCCCCCCTTACTTCTCCCGACCCTATCCCCTCCCTTCCCCTTCCCTACCTACCTCGGTGTTCCGAAATCCGGAAATACCCGTAATGGCCTTGGTCCCGAGGTTTCCGGATTTCAGACGTCACACCTGTATTGACTAAAAATTCTAAATTTGCAACTCCCCCTCCATCGCAAATAAGCTTATTTATATGATGTGACCCACCTGTCTCCATATGAACTAAAATCGAAGAGATGCAGGTGAAAATTCTGTCTCCGTTCTGCTGCTGGTTCCTGTTAGGAATCCTCTTCTTCCTCTCTGCCTAGGCAGTTTATTGTAAGTGTTGTGCCATTCAAACCCTTGTAAGCTTTTGTCTGTTTCATTGTTAGATTGAACAAAAGCAAGTTTTAGTCAGCTTGCTAATGCAATGTAAGGCAACTTATTTTATTATTTTTATTATTCTTGAGCAGGGGTTTGAAGTTAAGTGAAGTAAATGAATTTTGATTCTAACTTATTATTTTGTATGTGCATTTGTGTTGTTTAAAAAAAAAAACACAACTGAATTAATGAGGACGCATGAAAGACATGACATTTAATTCAGTTCAGAGTTCATATCATTACACCCCTGGGTTATCGTATCACATGATTAAATATTGGATAGCATGGGCACACTGCTAAATCTAAGACGTGGAGTCCATTTACAGGAGTGAGTCAGAGAGTCAATCCATGGCAGAACTGAAATTTGTGACTTACATTACTATTTTGCACGTAACCAGACTTGTTCACATTGTGGAATACAACTTTACCAAATTGGCTGTGTACTCATAAATGGACCAACGTGGAAACAACTAAGGAGTACCAAATGAGAGAACCGGTAGCTCTTCCTGTGGCAACAAGGACAATATTAAGGAAGGAAGGACTTGAATTTATATAGTGCCTTTCATGACCTCATGACTTCCCAAAGCACTTTACAGCCAATTAAGTACTTTTCAAGTGTAGTCATTGTTGTAATGGAGGAACCACAACAGCCAATTTGTACATGGCAAGGTTCCACAGCAGAAATGTACTAATCAAATAATTTTTTAGTGGGATAAATATTGGCCAAGACACCAGGGTGAATTCCACTGCTGAGATACGGCTGCACAACACTAGGCACCTTTTGATACCTTACTCAAGTGACCATTCTTCATGTATAAACCAAGATGGTGAACATTGATATGGTATTGAACATAAAAAAGCACCACAACAAAGCTGTGATTACGTATTCAAACATATGCATTTTCTAGCAGGGTAGTGATCTGGAGCAGGGAGCCTTGGTGATTTACCAACTTAGCCTATGATGTAAATTCATTAATGTGTTTGAAATTGTTGGAGGTGAATACTGCTGTGTTTGAGCCACTCGACTCGTATGTTTTACAGAGGTTACTATCCAAAGGGTGGAGGTGAAGTGAGAGTAAATATGTCTCCAATAAAACAGCTTACTCCAATAAACATGACAGAAAGAGGAACAATTACAAAGATTCATGGGAGAGCCTTTGTTGCTGGAGTTCTGCCATTTAAAGTAAGAAGCAAATCTTATAAGCATGTTTGGATGTCACAATTGTAACTTTTCTATTTTTCCTATTTGCAAACCTTATCTATTATAATAATAATAGTCAGTTTTTGTCTGTCCTGGGGTGAGGCCAGGGGGTTGGGAGCACGTGGTTCAGACTGAGTGACAGTTGCACCGACCAATGGGCGATCAGGGCCCGCCCGGCCTTGCAATCAATCGGGGCAGGGAACGATGGCGCGAATTTTAAAAGTTTGATTTATGCTGGATCTGCTCCAATGAGGAGGCAACAGTAGATGCGGCGGGGCCAATGTGGTGTGGGGTGGGCGGGGGGCCTCCCCAGGCGTTGCTGCAGAGCTGAGAAGAGCACCTGGTGGGAGTGGGAGAGGGTGAGGGAGGGAGGACATCAGTCTTGATTCTTTAGACAAAGAAGTTGATAGTCTAAACAAGTACTATTGCAATAAAGATACTAATTTGACTGCAAATATTTTGCGGGTCTCTACTAGTTTTAATTATTCATTAAGATGCTCTCAAGATTCCATTTGGCAAAATACATTTTTTTTTGGTGGTTTCTGTTTTGATGAGGGCAATGTATCAAATGGTTACAGGCAGGACAGAAAGAATGTATAAGTGGAATGCAGGCTTAGGGTGCACAAGCCCTGGACCAAAGTGAAGTGTGCTGGTCAGTTTGTGTTACTGGGTATAGTATGTGATAGCTGTACCTGCTGCACCTGTGGCACTTAACTATTTAGATATGGTTCCAATCAAGAAATGAGTCTTTAATCTGAGTTTGAATGTTATTTGCAGGAGTTTTTGAAGGACTTTTTATTACTTGTTATCGGGATGTATGTGGGTGATGCTGAGGTGGTGATGGTGGACTCCCTTTTTGTAGCAATTGTTTGTACAATGGAGCGGCTTGCTCGGCCACTTTGGAGAGTATTTAGAGTCAACCCCTTTGTGCACGCTATCTCTGTAATCTGCAGCCCTACACCCCTCAGATATCTGCGCTCCAAGATGCCTCCAATTCTGGTCTCTTGAGCATCCCCGATTTTAATCGCTACACTATTGGCAGCCCTGCCTTCAGCTACTAAGGCCCTCAGCTCTGGAATTCCCTCCGTAAACCTCTCTGCCTCTCTACCTCTCTTCTTTAAGACGCTCCTTAAAACTTACCACTTTGACCAAGCTTTTGTTCATCTTCCATAATACTGTATCCCCTATGTGGCTCGGTGTCCAATTTTGTTTGATAACGCTCCTGTAAAGTGCCTTTGTACTTTTAACTACATTAAAGTTGCTATATAATTACAAGTTGTGGTTGTAGAAGGCTGTAGTAACTTATAGCCAGACCAGGTGGGCTGGCAATTGTGACGTTCCTTTTTTTGACAATCCGGCAGCTTTCTTGGTCACTTCTTGTTCTAGCCCAGAAATCACATAAGAACATAAGAAATAGGAGCAGGAGTAAGCCATTTGACCCCTCAAGCCTGCTCCGCGATTTAATAAGATCATGGCTGATCTGATCATGAACTCAGCTCCACTTCCCTGCCCGCTCCCCATAACTCTCTCCTTATCGCTCAAAAATCTGTCTACGACTTAAATATATTCAATGACCCATCCTCCACAGCACCCTGGGGCAGAGAATTCCACAGATGTACAATCCGGTGAGAGAAGAAATTCCTCATTTCAGTTTTAATTGGGTGGCCCCTTATTGTGAGACTATGCCTCCGAGTTTTAGTTTCCCCTATGAGTGGAAATATCATCTCTGCATCCACCTTGTTGACCTCCTCATTATCTTATGTTTGGATAAGATCACCTCTCATTCTTCTGAACTCCAATGAGTATAGGCCCAGCCTACTCAACCGATCTTCATAAGTCAACCCCCTCAACTCTGGAATCAACCTAGTAAACCTTCTCTGAACAGCCTCCAATGCCAGTATATCCTTCCTTAAATACGGAGATCAAAGCTGTACGCAGTACTCTAGGTGTGGCCTCACCAATACCCTGTACAGTTTTAGCAGGACTTCTTTGCTTTTATACTCTATCCCCATTGCAATAAAGGCCAACATTCCATTGGCCTTCCTGATCACTTGCTGTATCTGCATACTAACCTTTTGTGGTTCATGCACAAGAACCCCCCAGGTCCCTCTGTACTGCAGCACTTCGCAATTTTTCTCCATTTAAATTATAATTTGCTTTTCTATTTTTTTCTGCCAAAGTGGATAACCTCACATATTCCCACTTTATACTCCATTTGCCAAATGTTTGCCCACTCACTTAGCTTGTCTGTATCCCTTTGCAGATTGTTTGTGTCATAGAAACATAGAAAAAAGGTGCCGGAGTAGGCCATTTGACCCTTCGAGCCTGCACCACCATTCAATAAGATCATTGCTGATCATTCCCTCAGTACCCCTTTCCTGCTTTCTCTCTATACCCCTTGATCTCTTTAACCATAAGGACCATATCTAACTCCCTCTTGAATATATCCAATGAACTGACATCAACAACTCTCTGCGGCAGGGAATTCCACAGGTTAACAACTCTCTGATTGAAGAAGTTTCTCCTCATCTCCGTCCTAAATGGCCTACCCCTTATCCTAAGACTATATCCCCTGGTTCTGGACTTCCCCAACATCGGGAACATTCTTTCCGCATCTAACCTGTCCAGTCCCGTCAGAATTTTATACGTTTCTATGAGATCCCCTCTCATCCTTCTAAACTCCAGTGAATACAGGTCCAGTTGATCCAGTCTCTCCTCGTATGTCAGTCCAGCCATCCCTGGAATCAGTCTGGTGAACCTTCGCTGCACTCCCTCAATAGCAAGAACGTCCTTCCTCAGATTAGGAAACCAAAATTGAACACAATATTCCAGGTGAAGCCTCACCAAGGCCCTGTACAACTGCAGTAATACCCCCCCTTGCTCCTGTACTCTCATCCTCTAGCTATGAAGGCAAACATACCATTTGCCGCCTTCATCGCCTGCTGTACCTGCATGCCAACTTTCAATGACTGATGAAACATGACACCCAGGTCTCGTTGCACCTCCCCTTTTCCTAATCTGTCAGCATTCAGATAATATTCTGCCTTTGTGTTTTTGCCCCCAAAGTGGATAACCTCACATTTATCCACATTATACTGCAACTGCCATACATTTGCCCACTCGCCTAACCTGTCCAAGTCACCCTGCAGCCTCCTAGCGTCCTCCTCACAGCTCACACCGCCATCCAGTTTAGTGTCATCTGCAAACTCGGAGATATTGCACTCAATTCCTTCATCTAAATCGTTAATGTATATTCTGAAAAGGACCCGTTTATCCCGACTCTCTGCTTCCTGTCTGCCAACCAGTTCTCTATCCACGTCAGTACATTACCCCCAATACCATGTGCTTTGATTTTGCACACCAATCTCTTGTGCGGGACCTTGTCAAAAACCTTTTGAAAGTCCAAATACACCACATCCACTGGTTCTCCCTTGTCCACTTTACCAGTTACATCCTCAAAAAATTCCAGAAGATTCGTCAAGCTTGATTTCCCTTTCATAAATCCATGCTGACTTGGACCAATCATGTCACTGCTTTCCAAATGCGCTGCTATTTCATCCTTAATGATTGATTCCAACATTTTCCCCACTACTGATGTCAGACTAACCGGTCTATAATTACCCGTTTTCTCTCCCTCCTTTTTTAAAAAGTGGTGTTACATTTAGCTACCCTCCAGTCCATAAGAACTGATCCAGAGTCGATAGACTGTTGGACAATGATCACCAATGCATCCACTATTTCTAGGGCCACTTCCTTGAGTACTCTGGGATGCAGAGTATCAGGCCCCGGGGATTTATCGGCCTTCAATCCCATCAATTTCCCTAAGACAATTTCCCGCTTTATAAGGATATCCTTCAGTTCCTCCTTCTCACTAGACCCACTGTCCCCTAGTACATTCGGAAGGTTATTTGAGTCTTCCTTTGTGAAGACAGAACCAAAGTATTTGTTCAATTGGTATGGCATTTCCTTGTTCCCATTATAAATTCACCTGAATCCGACTGCAAGGGACCTACATTTGTTTTCACTAATCTTTTTTTCTCTTCACATATTTATAGAAGTTTTTGCAGTCAGTTTTATGTTTCCTGCAAGCTTCCTCTCGAACTCTCTTTTCCCCCTCTTAATTAAACCCTTAGTCCTCCTCTGTTGACTTCTAAATTTCTCCCAGTCCTCAGCTTTGTTGCTTTTTCTAGCCAATTTATATGCCTCTTCCTTGGTTTTAGCACTATCCTTAATTTCTCAGCCGCGGTTGAGCCACCTTCCCCGTTTTATTTTTACTCCCAGACAGGGATGTACAATTGCTGAAGTTCATCCATGTGATCTTTAAATGTTTGCTATTGCTTATCCACCATCAACCCTTTAAGTATCCTTTGCCAGTCTATTCTAGCCAATTCACGCCTCATACCGTCGAAGTTACCTTTCCTTAAGTTCAGGACCCTAGTTTCCGAATTAACTGTGTCACTCTCCATCTTAATAAAGAATTCTACCATATTATGGTCACTCTTCCCCAAGAGGCCTCGCACAACAAGATTGCTAATTATTCCTTTCTCATTACACATCACCCAGTCTAGGATGGCCAGCTCTCTAGTTGGTTCCTCGACATATTGATCTAGAAAACCATCACTCATACATTCCAGGAAATCCTCCTCCACCGCATTGCTACCAGTTTGGTTAGCCAATCGATGTGTAGATTAAAGTCTCCCATGATAACTACTGTACCTTTATTGCACACATCCCTTATTTCTTGTTTGATATCATCCCCAACCTCACTACTACTGTTTGGTGGTCTGTACATAACTCCCACCAGCGTTTTCTGCCCTTTGGTATTCCGCAGCTCCGCCCATACCGATTCCACATCATCCAGGCTAATGTCCTACCTTACTATTGCATTCATTTCCTCTTTAACCAGCAGTGCCACCCCGCCTCCTTTTCCTCTCTGTATATCCTTCCTAAATGTTGAATACCCCTGGATGTTGAGTTCCCAGCCTTGGTCCTCCTCACAATTTGCTTTCCCACCCATCTTTGTATCATCAGCAAACTTTGCTACATGACACTCGGTCCCTTCATCCAAATCAGTAATATCGACTGTAAATAGTTGAGGCCCCAACACCGATCCCTGCTGCACTCCACGAGTTACTGTTTGCCAACTGGAAAATGACCCATTTATCCCGACTCTCTGTTTTCTGTTAATGAGCCAATCCTCTATCCATGCTAATATATTACCCCTAACCCCATGAACTTTTATCTTGTGCAGTAACCTTTTATGTGACACCTTATCGAATGCCTTCTGGAAATCCAAATACACCACATCTACTGGTTCCCCCTTATCCACCCTGCTTGTTACATCCTTAAAGAACTCCAACAAATTTGTCAAACGTGATTTCCCTTTCATAACACCATGCTGGCTCTGCTTGATTGAATAGGGGCGTTACATTTGCTTTTCCAAATGTCCTGCTCCTGCTTCCTTAATAATGGACTCCAGCATTTTCTGAACGACAAATGTTAGGCTAACTGGTCTATAGTTTCCTGCTTTCTGTCTGCCTCCTTTTTTAAATAGGGGCGTTACATTTGCGGTTTTCCAATCTGCTGGGACCTCTCAGAATCCAGGGAATTTTGGTCGATTACAACTAATGCATCCACTATCTCTACAGCCACTTCTTTTAGGACCCTAGGATGCAAGTTATCGGGTTCAGGGTACTTGTCCGCCTTCATATTATTTTACCAAGTACTACTACTTTAGTGATCGTGATTATATTAAGTTCCTCCCTCCCTATAGCCTCTTGATTATCCATTATTGGGATGTTTTTAGTGTCTTCTACCATGAAGACTGATATAAAATGTTTGTTCAAAGTCTCTGTCATTTCCCTGTTCTCCATTATTAATTCCCCAGTCTCATTCTCTAGGGGACCAACATTTACTTTAGACACTCTTTTCCTTTTTGTGTACCTGTAGAAACTCTCACTATCTGTTTTTATATTTCATGCTAGTTTACTTTCATAATCTATCTTCCCCCTCATTTTTTTAAGTTGTTCTTTGCTGGCTTTTAAAAGTTTCCCAATCTTCTGGCCTCCTGCTAGTCTAGGCCAATTTATCTCCTTGTTTTCAATTTGATACCATCCCTTATTTCCTCAGTTAGCCACTGATGGTTGTCCCTTCTCTTAGTCTTTCCTTCTCATTGGGATATATTTTTGTCGCGAGTTATGAAATATCTCCTTAAATGTCCCACACTTTAATCTATTTTCCTAGTCCACTTTAGCCAACTCTGCCTTCATTCCTTTGTAGTCTCCTTTATTTAAACGTAGGACACTGGTTTGAGATCCAACTTTCTCACCCTCCTCCTGAATTTGAAGTTCAACCATGTTATGGTCACTGATTCCTAAAGGATCCTTTACTAGGAAATCGTTTATTCATCCTGTCTCATTACACAGTATCAGATCTATGATGGCCTGCTCCCTGGTTGGTTCCGCAACATACTGTTCAAGGAAACTATCCCGGATACACTCTATGTAGTCTTCCTCAAAACTACCCTGGCCAATTTGCTTTGTCCAATCCAAATACATCAATGATTTAGATGAAGGAATTGAGTGTAATATCTCCAAGTTTGCAGATGACACTAAGCTGGATGGCGGTGTGAGCTGTGAGGAGGATGCCAAGAGGCTGCAGGGTGACTTGGACAGGTTAGGTGAGTGGGCAAATGCATGGCAGATGCAGTATAATGTGGATAAATGTGAGGTTATCCACTTTGGTGGCAAAAACGTGAAGGCAGAATATTATCTGAATGGCGGCAGATTAGGAAAAAGGGAGGTGCAACGAGACCTGGGTGTCATGGTACATCAGTCATTGAAAGTTGACATGCAGGTACAGCAGGCGGTGAAGAAGGCAAATGGCATGTTGGCCTTCATAGCCAGGAGATTTGAGTATAGGAGCAGGGAGGTCTTGCTGCAGTTGTACAGGGCCTTGGTGAGGCCTCACCTGGAATATTGTGTTTAGTTTTGGTCTCCTAATTTGAGGAAGGACGTTCTTGCTATTAAGGGAGTGCAGCGAAGGTTCACCGAGCTGACTCCCGGGATGAAAGGACTGACATATGAGGAGCGACTAGATCGACTGGGCCTGTATTCTCTGGAGTTTTGAAGAATGAGAGGGGATCTCATAGAAACGTATAAAATTCTGACGGGACTGGACAGGTTAGACGTAGGAAGAATGCTCCCAATGTTGGGGAAGTCCAGAACCAGGGGTCACAGTCTAAGGATAAGGGGTAAACCATTTAGGACCAAGAGGAGGAGGAGGAGGAACTGAGTTGTGAACCTGTGGAATTCTCTACCACAGAGAGTTGTTGATGACAGTTCGTTAGATATATTCAAGAGGGAGTTACATATGGCCCTTATGGCTAAAGGGATCAAGGGGTATGGAGAGAAAGCAGGAAAGGGATACTGAGGTGAATGATCAGCCATGATCTTATTGAATGGCGGTGCAGGCTCGAAGGGCCGAATGGCCTACTCCACTTATTTTCTATGTTCCTATGTAATATGAAGGTTAAAATCGCCCATGATTATTGCCGTTCCTTTTTTACAAGCCTCCATTATTTATTGAGTTATACTCCATCCAACAGTGTAGTTATGCCCACCAGTGACTTTTTCCCCTTATTATTCCTTATCTCTACCCAAACGGATTCAACATCTTCATCTTCTGAGCCAATATTATTTCTCATTAACTCACTGATCTCATCCTTTATTAACACAGCTACCCCACCTCCTTTTCCTTTCTGTCTGTCCTTCCGAATTGTCAAATACCCCTGAATATTTAGTTCCCAGCCTTGGTCACCTGGCAACCACGTCTCTGTAATGGCTATCAGATCATACCCATTTGTATCTATTTATGCTGTCAACTCATCTGTTTTGTTACAAATGCTGCATGCATTCAGATGGAGAGCTTTTAAATTTGTTTTTTTAACCATTCTTTTCCTGCTTTGACCCCACTTTCTGATTCACTTTTACGCTTATACATTCTGTCCCTTCCTGTCACGCTCTGGTTTTCATTTCCCCCAGTGCTATCCTGATCTATTGCCATCTCCTTGCTCTTTGACTTTTTAAATTTTCGCTCACCTGAACCCCTCCCCCCACTAATTAGTTTAAAGCCCTCTCTACAGACGTAGTTATTCGATTCGCCAGGACCCAAGTCCCAGCGTGGTCTAAGTGGAGCCCACCCCAACGGAACAGCTCCCTCTTAACCCAGTACTGGTGCCAGTGTCCCATGAACCAAAACCCATTTCTTCCACGCCAGTCTTTGAGCCATGTGTTTAACTCTCTGATCTTATTTAGCCTATGCAAATTTGCTTGTGACTCAGGTAGTAATCCAAAGATTATTCCCTTTGTGGTTCTGCTTTTTAATTTGGCCCCTAGCTGCTCATAATCCCTCACTAGAACCTCTTTGTTTGTACTACTTATGTCGTTGGCACCCACGTGGACCACAACAACTGGATCTTCCCCCTCCCACTCCAAGTTCCTGCTCAGCCCAGAGGAGATGTCCTTCACCCTGGCACGGGCAGGCAACACAGCCTTTGGGACTTGCGCTCTCAGCTGCAGGGAACAGTATCTATCCCCATAATGATACTGTCCCCTATCAATGTTTCTTTTTGCTCCTCCCACTTAAATGGCCCCCCTGTACCACAGTGCTGTGGTCAGTTTACTCATCCTCCCTGCAGTCCCTGCTCTCGTTCACACAGGGAGTAAGAGCCTCGAACCTGTTGGACAAGAGCAAGGGCCAAGGCTCCTCCATCACTACATCCTGAGTCCCCATACCTTCCTCACTCATAGTCACACCTTCCTGTCCCTGACCACGGATCGAATTTGAATTAATTAATCTAATTGGTGTGACGAGCTCCTGGATCGCGGTGCCCAGGTAATTTTTCCCCTCCCTGATGTGTCGTAGTGTCTGCAGCTCGGATTCCAACTCTTCAACACGGAGCCAAAGTTCCTCGAGCTGCAGACACTTGCTGCAGATGTGGTCGCTGTGGACCTCAATGGTGTCAACCAGCTCCCACTTACTGCAGCAGTGACACATCGCCTGCCCTGCCATCCCTAATGTAGTTAATTAAGTAATTAAGTTAATTAAGTTTTCAAGTTTTGTTTTTAATCCTAGCTCTTAATTCAAACCAATGCCTCAGAAAAGAGAGGAAAAACTCACCGAGCAATCACTTCCCTTCTTTCCTGTGAGGTCATCCTTTGATTTTGTTATTTTTTACTGCTTGCCTTCAGGTGAGTTGGTGCTGTTTGAGCTGCTACTCTTTTGAGGTTTGCTGCTGGAGTCGGGTCGCGCGCTGTTTTTGTAGGCTGCCTCTGCTCCTCTCACGCTCTTTTGAGATCTGCCTCATTTATTAAATTCAGTTTCACAATTTACCATGGTAGGTTTTAAACTCTTAACCTCTGGGCTGTTAGAATTATTAAGTGCTAAATTTATTACATATAACAGCAGTAAAAACTGATGATTTTGGCTTGATGTGAAAGTCTGACTAATCTTAAATTACTACCCTTATTGTGTGTAACACAATTTTCTACCTAATACTGCAAATTTGCACCAAAAGTTCCAGCGGTGGCTAAAATGTTATTTCCTGAACATTGAAAAATAGCTTGCTGCAATAATCCATTTGCCTTAAAAGCAGTGAATCATGCTGGAATTGGGATGAACTAATGGTGTTTTTCACTTTTATTAGCTTGCAAATGAGATGGCAGCTGCTGCTGTTCGGTGCATCAGAAAAGAAATGCGTGACATTTACGTAAATATCCAGTCTGTGCAGGAGCCCAAGAACAAGGCTTTTGGGAATGGAAATGGAATTATGTAAGAAGCAAAAATCTATCATTGTACATGAATCAGAAGCTCTTTTATTCCAGTTTAACTAAGATTTTAAAGCTGCCAGGTTTTAGTACAACATGAACCTTTTACTGGAGCATATTTAGTTTGAAGTTTTTTCCGGCGGGTGTCAAGTGGGTTCAGGAAATGAACAACCACAGTAGGTTTAACACCATTTTAAGACTAATGAAAGTCTCCGAAGCCACACTTGCCTTTTAAGTGCAAGTTCTTACTTAAGTCTGATGAGCAGAATGCAGCCTGAGGAGTTGTTGAGTGCAGACCCAGTGGAGTTGTGTTTATTGCAGAGCCTCCTTTCTTAATTGTGGAATTGGCTAAAAGTACCTCACACTCACGGCCCTGTGTAATTGTCAACCGTGCCCCATAACCTTGTTGCCAACTCATGGATTTTGATATTTTTGATTTTTGACAGCTTAATTATAGAATAAAAGGAAAAGGAGGTGGGGTAGCATTGCTGGTTAAGGAGGAGATTAAGGCAATAGTTAGGAAGGACATTAGCTTGGATGATGTGGAATCTATATGGGTAGAGCTGCAGAACACCAAAGGGCAAAAAACGTTAGTGGGAGTTGTGTACAGACCTCCAAACAGTAGTAGTGATGTTGGGGAGGGCATCAAACAGGAAATTAGGGGTGCGTGCAATAAAGGTGCAGCAGTTATAATGGGTGACTTTAATATGCACATAGATTGGGCTAACCAAACTGGAAGCAATACGGTGGAGGAGGATTTTCTGGAGTGCATAAGGGATGGTTTTTTAGACCAATATGTCGAGGAACCAACTAGGGGGGAGGCCATCTTAGACTGGGTGTTATGTAATGAGAGAGGATTAATTAACAATCTCGTTGTGCGAGGCCCCTTGGGGAAGAGTGACCATAATATGGTGGAATTCTGCATTGGGATGGAGAATGAAACATTAAATTCAGAGACCATGGTCCAGAACTTAAAGAAGGCTAACTTTGAAGGTATGAGGCGTGAATTGGCTGGGATGGATTGGCAAATGATACTTAAGGGGTTGACTGTGGATGGGCAATGGCAGACATTTAGAGACCGCATGGATGAACTACAACAATTGTACATTCCTGTCTGGCATAAAAATAAAAAAGGGAAGGTGGCTCAACCGTGGCTATCAAGGGAAATCAAGGAAGTGGCATACAAATTGGCCAGAAATAGCAGCGAACCTGGGGACTGGGAGAAATTTAGAACTCAGCAGAGGAGGACAAAGGGTTTGATTAGGGCAGGGAAAATGGAGTATGAGAAGAAGCTTGCAGGGAACATTAAGACGGATTGCAAAAGTTTCTATAGATATGTAAAGAGAAAAAGGTTAGTAAAGACAAATGTAGGTCCCCTGCAGTCAGAATCAGGGGAAGTCATAACGGGGAACAAAGAAATGGCGGACCAATTGAACAAGTACTTTGGTTCGGTATTCACGAAGGAGGACACGAACAACCTTCCGGTTATAAAAGGGGTCGGGGGGTCTAGTAAGGAGGAGGAACTGAGGGAAATCCTTATTAGCCGGGAAATTGTGTTGGGGAAATTGATGGGATTGAAGGCCGATAAATCCCCAGGGCCTGATGGACTGCATCCCAGAGTACTTAAGGAGGTGGCCTTGGAAATAGTGGATGCGTTGACAGTCATTTTCCAACATTCCATTGACTCTGGATCAGTTCCTATGGAGTGGAGGGTAGCCAATGTAACCCCACTTTTTAAAAAAGGAGGGAGAGAGAAAACAGGGAATTATAGACCGGTCAGCCTGACATCGGTAGTGGGTAAAATGATGGAATCAATTATTAAGGATGTCATAGCAGTGCATTTGGAAAGAGGTGACATGATAGGTCCAAGTCAGCATGGATTTGTGAGAGGGAAATCATGCTTGACAAATCTTCTGGAATTTTTTGAGGATGTTTCCAGTAGAGTGGATAAGGGAGAACCAGTTGATGTGGTATATTTGGACTTTCAGAAGGCGTTCGACAAGGTCCCACACAAGAGATTGATGTGCAAAGTTAGAGCACATGGGATTGGGGGTAGTGTACTGACATGGATTGAGAACTGGTTGTCAGACAGGAAGCAAAGAGTAGGAGTAAATGGGTACTTTTCAGAATGGCAGGCAGTGACTAGTGGGGTACCGCAAGGTTCTGTGCTGGGGCCCCAGCTGTTTACACTGTACATTAATGATTTAGATGAGGGGATTAAATGTAGTATCTCCAAATTTGCGGATGACACTAAGTTGGGTGGCAGTGTGAGCTGCGAGGAGGATGCTGTGAGGCTGCAGAGCGACTTGGATAGGTTAGGTGAGTGGGCAAATGCATGGCAGATGAAGTATAATGTGGATAAATGTGAGGTTATCCACTTTGGTGGTAAAAACAGAGAGACAGACTATTATCTGAATGGTGACAGATTAGGAAAAGGGGAGGTGCAAAGAGACCTGGGTGTCATGGTACATCAGTCATTGAAGGTTGGCATGCAGGTGCAGCAGGCGGTTAAGAAAGCAAATGGCATGTTGGCCTTCATAGCAAGGGGATTTGAGTACAGGGGCAGGGAGGTGTTGCTACAGTTGTACAGGGCATTGGTGAGGCCACACCTGGAGTATTGTGTACAGTTTTGGTCTCCTAACCTGAGGAAGGACATTCTTGTTATTGAGGGAGTGCAGCGAAGGTTCACCAGACTGATTCCCGGGATGGCAGGACTGACCTATCAAGAAAGACTGGATCAACTGGGCTTGTATTCACTGGAGTTCAGAAGAATGAGAGGGGACCTCATAGAAACATATAAAATTCTGACGGGGTTAGACAGGTTAGATGCAGGAAGAATGTTCCCAATGTTGGGGAAGTCCAGAACCAGGGGTCACAGTCTAAGGATAAGGGGTAAGCCATTTAGGACCGAGATGCGGAGGAACTTCTTCACCCAGAGAGTGGTGAACCTGTGGAATTCTCTACCACAGAAAGTTGTTGAGGCCAATTCACTAAATATATTCAAAAAGGAGTTAGATGAGGTCCTTACTGCTAGGGGGATCAAGGGGTATGGCGAGAAAGCAGGAATGGGGTACTGAAGTTGAATGTTCAGCCATGAACTCATTGAATGGCGGTGCAGGCTAGAAGGGCCGAATGGCCTACTCCTGCACCTATTTTCTATGTTTCTATGTTTCTAAGAGTACCTGATCATATCCACAAGGCCAAATAATGGAATAAGCTGCTTTTTTTGCTTTTGATACAATGTTAAGGTGACAACAATATGATCAACGGTGCTTATTGGTAATCCAGTATTTAATATTCAGTGCCCCTGGTCATCTATTCTGCCTTCCTATTCTCCTGTGGTGGTCCCAGACTTGAATTCCCCTTAATAAGCTATTTGAGTAACAGTACTTGTCTGCCTCCTTACGAGCAGCAATCCCAACTGTCACATCCTCCTATCTTGCACATGTGGGCATACAAACTTGTGCTGTGTTTACAATTGTCGCACTTGGGTTGTGGCATCAGAATCCTGGTATAACAGCAGTGATGCTTCGCCTTCAATTAGTAGCAAGCTGTGAAAATAATGTCTGGTTTTAAAGTGATGTGGTTACATATCTTTGACAAGGCACACTAGCCTTTTCTTTTGTTTTGTCCAAATTGACACTGCTCCATTAAGAATAAATGTTATTTAAGATGAACTTTTGCCAAATTAACATTTATTTTAAGAGGACTCTGCCTTCACGATGTGCATTCTCAGTTACTTCAGTAGTAAATTCTGATACCAGCTTGACTTTTATCCTTGATATTCTGTATTTTTTGAAGTAGGTGGGCACTGTCAAGTTTAATAAAAACCTGTGCTGTTGAAGTGGTTTCCATGTGCTTGTTGCGAGTGCTTAAACTTAAAAGACTGATATTAAAGTGGATTTATACAATGCATATCATTCTAAAATTAATATTTGTAAGAATTTTATCTATGTTGGCTGTTTTGAACAGCAGCGGGCTTGCTGTCTTGGTTGGTATGTTTGGATGAGTTTGTTGCTGCATTGTTTCTGCTATAGTTTCTGATTTCACTCATGATGTCAGCATCAAAGTGAAGCACTCATTCTACTTGCCATTAGAGTGAATCTCTTGGACCAGAGGTCTCACCCCTCTGCTACCATTTCCCCTCCTCCCCCACCTCTTCCCATGGCAAAATCAGAATCTTCAGAGAGCTGATTAATTGTGTTCGTGCTATCTGAGCAAAGAGATGTGGGACAGAGAATTACTTGGAGCAGATAAAAAGTATATTCAAATAGAACTAAGAGGCTTCAGGTCTCTGGTAAAGTCCTTCCATGCCTACTTGCAAGAAAGCTTGCTCTTTATCAAGGTTGGGAGGCAATTCTGACCACAGTTTACAGCGATCAATTAAGTAATTTGTTATAAAAACAGTTTTTTAAATAGTTCTCATTTCTAGTCCTAATTTCTTTCTCCTTTCCAGTGTTTTTGCTGAAACATCTACAGGATGTATCTTCGCAGGATCTGCCCTCGGTAAAAGAGGTAAGATTGCTTGCAGTGTTAAATATAAAATTAGCAGGGAATAAATAGAAAATGGCTGTACCCAGCTGTTAATCTACAACAACAACTTGCATTTATATAACACCTTTAACATAGTAAGACACCCCAAGGTGCTTCACAGGAGCTGCTTCAGACAAAATTTTACACCAAGCTTCTCCTGAGGCAGTTTCAGAAATGGAGGCAATGCGAGACCATAGGGGATAGTGAGTGAATAATGTAACCGAACTAAGGGTGGTGCTATTAAGAGATAGTTGATGCTTGTTGGAATTGTGAAAGACTTGAAAATACAGTGCTTTCGAAGAATTTTAAAAAAACAAAATCCACAGATTAAGTCAAAATCCTGAGACTAGACTGTTTCTGAAATACAGGAGTTGCTGCAGACCGAGTTGGAATCGAAGCTGCAGAGATGCTGATGAAGAATCTTCGACATGGTGGTTGCGTGGATCAGTACTTGCAGGACCAGGTATACGCTATCAGCAGGTTAATTTCAATGTGTTCAAAACCTAAATATGTTTTTGATAAGGATTCATTTCCCTCAATTTAAAATTGATTTTTAAATTATTTCCTCCCTCCCCTTGCTCTGGTCTCACTGCTTCCACTTGGTGAGCTTGTAACTCCACTGCTTACTGCTGCACATTGATAGTCCAATGCACAGCACCTCCTTTAATAACCTCTCATAAGTTCTGCTGCAATACTGTCATGCAGAACGTCTGAAGTGAGTGCCAAGTGGAATTTCATATCATTAAATGTAATTGCTCTCTCTTTCACCAGAACAAAGCAAAAGGCATCTGTTTTGGATGAAATGATTGTGTCATTATTATTTTATTAGTATTGATGTGCAAAGTAATTGTTGTAAATTATCACAATACAAATCTTACAAGTACTGAGGAACGACATTTTGGCTGTGCGTGCAGGAGTGCTGCTGTATAGTGACTTTTGGGCTTAAATCAACCTTTTTTTTTAAGTGACTAGTGAAATGCTTCCTCCTATACATTGTTTTCATAACTAATTTTCTTGTTGTTAGACCTGCCTTTGAAAGTATTTTCTTTTTGTCTTTTTTGAAACCACAGGTTTCAGCTGGGTGGATCTCATTAGTGAGAGCACAAAAGGCATGGTACACCTGATAGCACAATGCTTTTCACTCGCAGCTGTCTGCAGATGTTTTTCAAATGGGAGGGGAAGGGGGGGGGAAACAGAAACTTTGTTACAGTCTATTTTAGTCCCTATCACCAGGTGGAAAAGAAATCCATTGTGAACATCAATTCAAACAAGAAAATCTATTTTTAACATGTTTGAAAATAAAAAAATTGTCATCTTGCATTAAGACTACACAATTGTAAATACAAGCTCTAGATAGCTCTGATTGTATAGAGGAGGAGGGAGGTTTTTGTGCTTGTCGTGACTCAATGGCAATTTTTGTCACTGGTAATTAAAAATGTTCTTTAACACTGACAATATATTTTATTTTAAAAAAATAACTGCATAGTTCTGTTCAACAGCATTGCTTTTGTCTCTATTCCAGAAGGCACATTTCTTCTGTATCTAGCCCCAGGTGAAAAATACAGGGAATTATCTCTGATTGTTGATGTGTCAGTGTCACATAGCCATGAACCTTTTCAATTGCATTTCTCTCTGGCTCAGGTCATCATATTCATGGCTCTAGCTAATGGTGTCTCCAGAGTAAGAAGTGGGCCCCTGACCCTTCACACTCAGACTGCTATGCACTTTGCAGAAATGCTAACTAAGGTCAGTATTCTTGTCATCTAATAAAATATTTGACAATGTTATTACTTTAAATCAATTTTCTTTGATATTATTTTTTGTGGGCTTAAGATGAGATGTCATTGTTGGGGAATGGAACATTCTGTCACTTTGGGGCACATTGGCAGCATTTCCAGGTCAAACTAAAGGATTAGATACAGAGTAATACAGTTTTTACACTAACCCTAAATCAATTTTAGGCCAAGTACACACAGAGTAAAGTTTGCTGTACTCTAATTTGACAACATGCCGTAGCCCTAGCCCCTCAGAAGAACATCCCCTACCGCACCAGTCTGGAGTGTGAATTTCTATTTTTAAAATTAATAGCGATTTTCCTATGGCATCATAAAGTCTTGCTTTTAGTGGGTGTCTGTCTTGCATCAGACATCAAACTCCAGATGTTATCACTTTGTTGCAGAACAAAATAGTCTTTTAAAAGAAAGAGGAGAAAAACATCCAGCAATAACTTGGAGCCTAAAATAAACTATCCCTTTCCAATTTGCAATAAACTTTTAGCTGTGTTTACTTAACAGCAATTAGACTTTGAGGCTTGAAAGGGACATAGATCCAACTAAGAAACAGAATGATGTATTGCTGCATGCTCTTGTATAATACTCACAAAATAGCACGTGACAACACAACAGAAAGGTGCTTCTAGCTCTTGCAGATGTCACACTACAGGGATCACATTTTATTACAGATGCAAAATAATCATATATGCTGGATGCTTGAGCTGTAAGCTAAAACTGGCAAGCACTTCCAGTCTTTAGAGCTCCTTGACCAAATGAGAAATAAACTCTGACCTGAGCAACTTTTCTTAGACTTGGACCTTCCTCCACCTCACTTAGTATAATAGTGTGTTATGCATTACATGATAGAATACTTAATTCATTACCAAATAACATCTGTTTGCCTGTGAACAAAGACAGATTCACGGTGCATGTATACATGTGTTTGAGAAACCCTATGTGAATGGTGTACTTTGGACATGTTCATGCAACCTTTCTAGGGCAGGCTAATGCAGTCGTTGCTGACTGACCTTGGTAGTCAGGAAGCAGTGGTTACACAATGGAGTTGTAACTTGACTTTTGCATAAGCAAATTTTACTCCTTTCTGAAATATCCTAATTTAGCTCTTTTTTTTAACTGAATATAGTGAACGTGGACCAAAATGATACCTTGAGCTTTGTTTCAAAATATTCCGAAGCTACATTATGCATTAACTGTCACAGGGTCTGAATGCAACAATATAATATAGAATCAAAATCTCTTGCAATGTTACATGCAATGGTTGTATTTAACAAAGATTTGGTTACATGTTGCTCAATTTGTATGTACTTATTTTTTTCTTTCAGGCTAAGTTTACAGTGAAAAAAACTGACAATCAAGAGTCTGGATTGGAAAGTTATATCATAGAATGCGAAGGGATTGGAATGACAAATCCCAACCTCTGAGACCTGAAACTTTAAATGTACATAATCACACAAAAAGCTAAGGAAACAGAAATTGCATATGTGGATTTCTCGGTACTTTAGTTTAGAGATTCTTAGTCATACTAATGGATGCCTGTGTGATCAAAAAAAAATCAATGCATTATTACCTGAGTACTTGTTATGTGTCTACTGACATGGAGCTGGAGAGATGTTAAATGGGCAATAGCCAAACAGTAACTTTAATAAAATATGTTAAAACCAAAAGAGACTACAAAGAAATTTTGGGAAGGAAGTTGAACACTAGACTCTCTGGAGCATTTATTCTATAACTCCAAGAGATTGGATAATTTTCAGTGTATTCTGGATCTTGTTTCACTCCTGATTCAGCAACAAGAATGTTATGACACAAAAGAACATATTTCCAAAAGAAAAAAATCTACCTATTGCTCAGATTCCCAACAATTGTAGTCTATGCATGGCTTGACAGTAATACGCAAACCCAAATGGGATATAATAAAAAAAAATGTTTAAATAACACGATGTTATGTATGATTTCCCTTTACAATGAATTGTAACATCTATATTTGTGCAGGAACAAAGAAACAGAAGTGGGCTATTCAGCCCCTCAAGCCTATTCTACCATTTCCATCATGGCTGATCAGTAACTCAACTCCCATTTACTCTATTTTGGCGGGAAAATGGAGTTGATGTCTAAGTCCAGCCATGATCTTATTGAATGACTGAGCAGGCTCGAGAGGCTGTATGGCCTACTCCTGCTCCTATTTCTTGCGTACGTACCCGCCTTTGCTCTATATCTCTTGTTACCTAACAAAAATCTATTGATCTTGAAAATTTCAATTAACGCAGCATCCACAACCTTTTTGGGGTAAACATTTTCAGGTTTCCACTACCTTTGTGTAGAAAAAAACATTGTGTCCTAATTTCAATCCTAACTGGCCTAGCTCTAATTTTAAGATTATGTCCTCAAGTTCTCGATTTCCCTTACCAGAGGAAATAGCTTCTCCTGTATCTAACCAATCTAATCCCATCATGTTAAACAAATTTAGTGAGTCCTGAATGAACTCTACTGTAGTACCCCTGTCCACATGTGCCACTGCCTATAACTGACCCTGATAACTGCATTAATATGCAGGTGACTTGGTCTTGGACTATTGTGAAAATTCGTTTTCTAATTTGTAGCTTCAATGTCTATTAATGTATCTCAAACTAGATGATGTGCTATAGGCAGAGCTGTAACATGGACTCTATAGGCAGAGATGATGCAGCCTCCATGCTTCAGCTGTACTACGTCCTGAAGACAAAGAGCACAGACTCCCTGTGTTCTAATAATTCATCTCCTTCTCCAATTCTCCAATTGCATCACAAAATGCAGGTGACAGTTGAATGAATTTGGATAGTAACAGATATGACTGAATTCAGACTTGATTTAAGGCTTGCATTTTGTTTTTAAAAGATGCAATAATACTGGATTTGTCTTCAAAAATAGTCATCACTTCACACTTCTCTACATTAAATTTAATCTGCCATGTTTCTCATCTCATTTCACTGGTCTACGTCATCCTGTAATCTGCTATTCTCCTCACTGTTTACTACATTTCCAAGTTTTGTGTCATCTGCAAATTTTGAAATTGTACTCCTTATACCCAAGTCCAGGTCATTAATGTATAACAAAAATACTGAACCCTGTAGCACATCCAAGTGTACTTCCCTCCAGTCTGAAAAACAACCGTTCACCACTACTATGTTTTCTGTCTGCTGAGCGACACTGTCCAGGATGATAGGTTCCACAATAACAACTTGCATTTATATAATGCGTTTAACATATAAATAATCTGAAGACGCTTCACTGAGATTAGACAACAATGAACATCAAGCCAAGAAGGATACATTGAGAGCGGTGGTCAGAGGTTTTTAAACAAGGCTCTTCAAGAGGAAGAGAGTGTTTGAGGGTTTTAGGGAGGGAATTCCGGAGTATTGAACCTAGGTGGCTGAACACACAGCTGTCCATGATGGGACGAAGGGAAGGGGATGCACAAGTACAAGGACTGCAGCAGTTCAAAAAATAAAGCCCATCACCATCTTCTCGGGGCAACTAAGGAAGTGCAATAAATGTGGCTTTGCCAGTATCTCCCATATACAAAAAATATATTTTTTAAATCTTTATACTCCCAAACTTCACTGCTCCTATTCAAAATCCTGAGAATATCTTTCCAACACTACTAAGCCACGTGACTTTCCCCCTGCCCACCCAGCTCCCTGTTACTGCTACAACCTACCTCCTAACAGCTTGGAAAATCTTTCCACCATCTTTTTTTATCCTGGATTGTGAAAAAGAGAGCTAGGAGATAGAATTAATTAGTTAAACTACATTTTAATAGTAAACATGGCCACTGATTTACAGTTTCCACTCAAATACACACAAAATGAGTCCAAAAATATAGAATTGATACAGCACAGAAGTAGGCCTGTGCCGGCTCTTTGTAAGTGCTATCCAGTTAGTCTCACTTCTCTGCTCTTCCCCATAGCCCAGCAGTTATTTCCTTTTCAAATATTTATCCAATTCCCTTTTGATAGTTTTTGGCCCAGAATTTGCAGTCCAAGGCTAAGCAAAGCCGCTGGCCCCGAATTAAGCTTCGCACCAAGATTTTGTTTTTCTGCCGTGTAATTCAAATCAACAGAAGTTAATGGGGATTCCCAGTGAAGAGCTGCTGTGACTTCCGAAGTTTCCATCAGTTTCTATGATTTGAGAGATTTCACGGATTGCCAGTTCTGTATTGATAGAGTATTCAAACAGGCTCATTTAGACAGACTGTGAAAATTCACAGACCCCCAAGTCAAGGCTGCTACTTGCAGTTTGGCATGTTGCATTAACTCATCAATCAACTTGACATTTTCGGACCTTGGGTAGCGAGCCAATAAAATGTTAAAAGACTTTCAGTTGAGCCAATAAGGTCAAAGAAGGTGAGTTCTTTTCTGTAAATTAATCCAGGCATAAATACAGCCATTTTGACCATGTGGTTTCAGTAAGACAAAGAAACTGGCAATCAGCCAGCAGTTTGTTGCTCTCTGCCAAGAATTAAAAAGTTAAAACGACAATCGGAGTTCGTATTTCATTGGAAATTAAGAGATCTAACAATTTTGGCGCTGCGAGCAGGGTCGCTGAGGAAAGAAACTGAATTTTGGACATCGGACCTATATCTTGAGGTAAGGACTCTTTTTAAAAAAAAGTCCTCGGTCAAAAGTCTAAATTCGCCTCTCCTACACGATTCCGAAAGCCTCCGGTTTGCGAACCCTCCGGTTGGTAGTCAGCTCGAGGTCCCATAGATGTCTAAACTTCGGCGGTGTGTTAGTTAATTAATCACTGACCTATTGATCGGCTAGCAGGCCTACGACTCGAGACCCCAGTAAAGAAATGGCAGCAGGAGAAAAGGGCAAAGAATTGCCTACAACTGTTAAAGGTGGGCAGGCACCACCTCAAGTTTCGCTAGATTTAATTCTCAAACAGTTGAAAGAATAAATAGAGCAACAATTCAACTTATCTAAAACCTGTATTAAGATCGAACAAAAGTACGGAACCTCCAAAGGACAATGGTCTTTGGACGAGATTAAAAGGGTCTGGGGAAAAACAACCCGTGTGAAAAATAAAGAGCAACGAGATGGTCCCTAGCAGTTATGAGCCAGATTCGAAACCGGAATGAAATTATAATGCGTTCCCAACATGATCGAGAACTGACCAGTACAAAGGATCAATTGCAAGCAGTTTGTGCACAGCTGCGACAGAAAAAGCTTGAACTTGAAAAGCTGGAAGCGGAAGTTAAAGATCTTAAAGGTGAAATTAAAGAATGGAAAAAATCATTAGGTCAAGAGACAGTAATAGGAAAAGGAAAATGTATTGATCAATTCCCAGGGTACCCATGTTTGGATAAATGAAAAGCGCAAACCCGAAGACACGACCGAGGAATACATACGGTTTCTGAATCCTCCGACAATATAGTGTCGGAGGATGATGAAGAATTAGGGGTGCGCTTTGCCCCGTTTAAAAAAAGACGAGTTGTAGTCAAATCAGAAGAGACTGCGGATGAGGGCGGAACCAAAAAAACAAAGAGAAGGGTGTATGGAGAATACTTAGTTCATGCTCCGACAGACCCAGAGAAAATTGATAAATGGTCCAAGGAATTGCCCAATCCAAAGAAAGGGGGAGTAAAAACGTGGGACCAATTGGACTGCTTAAGAAATATATATCAACTTCATCCCTGGGACGGAGTGCAAATTTTGACCATAATGGTGCCAAAAACACAGGGAAGAAAATTGCACGACAAGGTAGATGAAGCTTTGGGGCAGAATGAGCAAGAATTAGACGCAGGATGGGAGGCGATTAAACACTAGCTGCAAGCCTTCAGTCCAGCTAAGACAGACTGGGGAAAAATTGCAGCCTGCCAACAGAAAGGAACAGAGGAGGTCCTGGAGTATGACGAGTGGTTTAGATGCACGTGGCTAGAACATTCGGGTATGAATAATACGGATGAGAAAATGGATGAACAAGCGTTTGGACCCCTGAAAGCAGCTTTCGTGGCAGGTCTAAAGCCAGAACTGTCCAAAATGCTTAAGGTAGTGTTACCGGACTGGGAAGGTAGAGGAACTACCTTTGCAGCATTGGTGGATCGATGTAACCAATTAGATCAGGATATGGAAGCTAAAGTCCGAGCTGGACAGGCTATGGGATGGAAATCCCAGGATTCTGATAAACAGTCATTCGGAAAATTACCCGGAAAATGTCATTATTGTGGGAAAGAAGATCACTGGGCCAAGACGTGCAGGGCAAAACAGCAAAGTCGTGGCTGGGGAAGAGGACGCAGTCAGGGATACAATTCAGCCAACAAGCCAGGCTTGTCACAAGATAACGACCTCATAGAAGCATTTAAGTGACTGACAATACAACAACAGAAGGAGTTACTTGGGATAGCAAGAGACAATTAGAGCCCACCCTGGCACCCCTCCTCGCACTAATACAACAAAGGGGAGATGGGCTATATATAATTGTGAGGGTGGGCGATAAGGATGTGGACTGTCTTTTAGACACAGGGGCGGAATTAACATGCTTACCCCTACAATATGGAGACTTTTTGCCGTTGGATGGTAGGGCACGTACAGCCTATGGAGTTGGGGGCCATAAAATGGAAATTAAAAGGACAACACCGGTACTTATAGGGCTGGGTCCACATGAACTAACCACGCCGGTCTGGATAAGCCCAGTAGATCAACCCCTTTTGGGAATGGACGTTCCAATCCAAATAGATTCATCGTTGCATTTCGAGGATGGTCAGGTGACATGGTCAATTAGAACTTTGAAGAAAGAAGAATTGAAGGAACACCCGATATGGGCTAAAGATAAGAACGATTGTGGCCTACTCCAGATGGAGCCTGCATCATTTGCAGGGACCAAGCCTCCATGCACTAAACAGTATCCCATCAGTCCAACTGCCATCACGGGAATCTTACCGGTTATTCAGCAATTGGAGAAACAAGGGGTGCTTATTAAAACGCATAGCTCCTCCAATAGCCCCGTGTGGCCGGTACAGAAATCTAATGAGACTTGGCGTTTGACTGTCGATTATAGGAAAGCTAACCAGTGTATTGATCAAAAAGCTCCTTTGGTTGCAGATCCCTCCACCATTTTTAATGCCCTCAAACAGGAACATAAATATTTCTCGGTTATAGATATGGCCAACGGATTTTGGTCGGTGCCTCTGGCACCGGAGGTTCGACAGTGGTTTGCTTTCACTGTCCAAGGACAACAGTATACTTGGATCCGGTTACCACAGGGTTTCCACAACAGCCCTACGGTATTCCATATGGCTTTGCAAAGCCATTTGCGAGAATTACCTCCCCTGTCATCCACAGTCATCCAATATGTAGACGATATCCTGCTAGCTTCAAACACGGAAGAACAGCATGAACATGATTTACGAGCTTTGCTGGATCACCTTCAGCTGAAAGGACATAAAGCCAGCATCGACAAAGCACAAATATCCCAAGAAGAGGTTGTATACCTGGGACAAAAGATTTCACAAGGAAAGAGAGAACTTACCCAGGATAGAACTGCAGCCATTCGGGCTGCTAAAAAACCCACCACTATTCAGGAACTAAGGTCTTTTTTGGGGTTGTGTAACTTTAACAGAAATTGGATTGACTCCTTCACACAGCTTGCTCAGCCACTGAATGATATTTTAAAGGGGAAACGTGCCTCTAAAGAAGCCTTCACCCTCACTAAAGAACAGCAAGAGGCCTTCCTGAGTTTGAAAAAGGCTTTATATTCGGCACCGGCTCTGGGAATCCCCGACAGTGGTAAGCCATTTACCCTGTTTGTTCATGAGAAAGAAGGATATAATGACAGCTATACTGACACAAGAACATGGGGATCGGCAAAGACCTATTGGCTATTATTCGGCAGAACTAGATGCGGTAGCCCTCGGATGGGGAAGTTGCCTAAGGGTTATGGAAGCTACATGTCGAGCGGTAATGATCACTGCGGGTCTAGTCCTCGACCAAAAGCTAATTGTCAAGTGTCCCCACACCGTACACGCTTTGCTGTCTATGAATAGAATGTCTCAGGTGACAGCAGCAAGATGGACCCGCTGGACAGCAGTTTTGGAAGCTCCTAATCTCCATATCGTCCGGGCCAGCCCGGTTAATCCCGCAACTATGCTCCCGATGTCAGAATCGAGGGAGCAAGAGGGGGGAGAATGTGAAGAGCATGACTGCGTGGAGATTTTAAAAGGAACAGAAGAAGCAGCCTTAGCAGCAGAGGAGCCTTTGCACAACCCAGACCTCATCCTGTTTACAGATGGTTCCTCCTTTGTTGACAATGGTACCAGAAAAGCAGGATGGGCAGTTACAACCTTATATGAGGTCGTGGCAAAAGGATGTTTACCCTCAGGAACGTCAGCACAACAGGCTGAGTTACGGGCCCTGTCAGAAGCATGTCAAATAGCAGAAGGACAGACAGCTAATGTCTACGCAGATTCGTGTTATGCTTTTGGAGTCGCTCACGACTTTGGTATGTTATGGCGGAAAAGAGGATTCCTCACTGCTGCTGGTACACCTATCCGAAATGGAAAAGAAGTCCGAGACTTAATGGAGGCCATACAATTACCTCAGGAAGTGTCCATCCTGAAGTGTAAGGCCCATACCAAGGAAAATACCACAGAAGCACAGGGAAATGCCCTAGCCGACCAGGCAGCTAAAGATGCCGCCTCACAGGGCGTTCCTCCAGAAGAACCAACACAGATGTGCAGATTGAAAGCACTCAGGACTCTGACACGAGACCTTCAAACAATGCAAGGCGAGTGCTCCCGAGAGGAAAAATGGACATGGATCAAGGCAGGAATTAAGCTATGGTGTCTGGAGACAAAGAGTTACCGACAAGCCAGTCGCGCCACAAGCGCTTATGCCTTTTTTAGCCCAACAGATCCACTCGTGGGGATACTTGGCCTCACAACAGATGACGGCACAGTTCCAGAAAAGCTGGTGGGATCGGGGATTTAAAAAACATGCCCAGCTGGTAACAGACCGCTGTGTGGTCTGCCAGAAAAATAAATCTGGACCCATCACGGTAATGCCCCAACTGAGGCCCCTTGCCCCTGTCGGACCATTCCAGCATCTGCAGGTTGATTATATATCTCTTCCTTCATGCCAAGGATACACTAACATTCTTGTCATGGTCGACAGATTCTCTAGATGGGTAGAAGCTGTCCCAACTAAAAGAGCCACAGCCAATCACACTGCAAAGGTCTTGTGTAAGGATTACATTCCCCAATGGGGAGTCCCGAGTAGCATTGACTCAGATCAGGGAACACACTTCACAGGTGCTGTCTGCCAAGAAGTCTGTAGGTTACTGAACATTACGTGGGATTTACACTGTCCTTATCATCCACAATCATCACCAAGAAGGAACACCATGGCCCCAGGCACTACCAATAGTGCTATGTAGCATTAGGGCAACCCCGAACAGAACTACAGGTCTAAGCCCATTTGAAATTATAACAGGAAGACCCATGTCGCTGCCAGGAACTATTGATTTACGGAAAGCTGATGTTCACTTAATGAGTGACACTTTGTTATCATACTGTCAGAACTTAACCAATGCTATTAGTTCTGTTTCCCGACAGGTATCGGCAGCTTGGGGTAATCCACCCGAAGGAGGACACGACATCATCCCGGGAGTCTGGGTCTATGTGAAAAAGTTGCATAAAGAACCTTTGGGTGCCAAGTGGGAGGGACCTTATCAAGTGTTATTGACCACCCAGGCAGCTGTTAAAGTCCAAGGAAAGAAATCCTGGATCCACGCTTCACACGTTAAACGAGCACCCGTAACTGAAGCTGAAATCTAATAAGGACAATTACTTTTTGCGAAAATGTATAAATTTACTGTATTATTGATTGTAGGTATTATAGGCATAGGCCTACTTCTTACTAGCCGACCCTCTGCACCAAAGGGAAATAGTAGAGTACCAAGGGAATTACATGTAAATTACCTTTTACTTTTACATTGTTTGTTTATGTTGATTAAATGTTGTTGCGACCAGGCGGCTGTAGCTGCTGTCCCGCAGGTGAGACATCTTGCAGGTCCCAGCAGACCATCTGTACGTGGCACAGGCGTATGTTATGCTTAAGGAAAGGTTGTTTACTGGTTGAATTAAGATATTGATTTGGATTAAATTGGAATAAGGTTAATTAACCTACTAAAACCAGACTTCCACTGTGGCCACGATGGAACTCGGGTTGGTGTAAATTTGTGTGGAAGCTACTAGTCCGGACATGTGGCGAAACACATCAACAAATTTTAGAAGGAAACTCTATTAACATGTATGAAATTATTTTGTAGAATGTTTAACCAGTGATACCTGAAGTTTTATGATTCAGTTTGTGAAAGAATCAAAGGGGGGATTGACAGAGTATTCAAACAGGCTCATTTAGACTGACTGTGAAAATTCACAGACCCCCAAGTCAAGGCTGCTACTTGCAGTTCGGCATGTTTCTTTAACTCATCAATCAACTTGACATTTTCGGACCTTGGGTAGCGAGCCAATAAAACGTTAAAAGACTTTCAATTGAGCCAATAAGGTCAAAGAAGGTGAGTTCTTTTCTGTAAATTGATCCAGGCATAAATACAGCCACTTTGACCATGTGGTTTCAGTAAGGCAAAGAAACTGGCAATCAGCCAGCAGTTTGTTGCTCTCTGCCAAGAATTAAAAAGTTAAAACGACAATCGGAGTTCGTATTTCATTGGAAATTAAGAGATCTAACAGTATGGTGGTGGGGGTGGTGGAGGAGCTGTGAATTAAAGACTGTAACTTCAGGATTTTTCGCACTAGGCTGCAGATGTACTGAATCCTTAACTTGCAGCCAGTTTGCCATCATCAGGATGGCAATTTCTGGGCTGTTACTGAATCTGCTTCCACCACCCTTTTAGGTAGTACATTCAAGATCATAACTTGCTACAAAATCATTTTTCCTCATATCGTCTCTGATTCTTTTGCCAATTATCTTAAATCTGTGTCTTCTGGTTACCAAAATTCTGCCACTGGAAACAGTTTCTCCTTATTTACCCAATCAAAACTTTTCAAAATTTTGAATACTTCTATCAAATCTCCTCAACCTTCTCTGTTCTAAGGAGAACAATCCCAGTTTTTCTAGTTTTTCCATGTAACTGAAATCTTTCGTCCCTGGTGCCATTCTAGTAAATCTCCTCTGCAGCCTCTCTAAGGCCTTAACATCTTTTCTAAAGGGCAGAGAGGGGGAAAGATTTCTGAAGTGTGTTCAGATGAACTTTATTGATATGTTTCAGGCCCAACGAGGAAGGAAGCATTGCTGGATCTGATTCTAGGGAATGAGGTGGGTGAAGTGGGGCAAATGTCAGTAGGAGAACATTTAGGCAACAGTGATCATAGTACCATAAGGCTTAGATTAGCTAATGGAAAGAACAAGGAGCATTCTCGAGTAAAAATACATAATTTAAAGGAAGGTCAATTTCAATGGGTTGAGAATGGATCTGGCCTGGGTAAATTAGAATCAAAAATTGGCAGGCAAAACTGTAATCGAACAATGGGCTGCCTTTAGAGAGGAGATGATTCGGGTATCGTCTAGGTACATTCCCACGAGGGGGAAAGGTCGGGCAACCAAAGCCAGAGCTCCCTGAATGATGATAGAGTGTAAGATGAAACAGAAAAATGGGCGCATGACAAATAGGTTGAGAATACAAGTGAGAAGCAGGCTGATTTTATAAAGTTCAGAGGGAAAATGAAAAAGGAAATAAGGGGCAAAGAGAGAATATGTGAATAGACTGGCAGCAAATATAAAAGGGAATCCAAAAGTCTTCTCCAGGCCTATAAATAGTAAATGGGTAGTAAGAGGAGGGGTGGGCCCAAAAGGGAGATCTACACATTGAGGCAGAGGGCACGGTTGTGGTCCTAAATGAGTACTTTGCATCTGTCTTTATTAAGGAAGAAGATGCTGCCAATGTCACAGTTAAAGAAAAAGTAGTTGAGATACTGGATGAGCTAAAAATTGATAGAGGAGATACTAGAAAGGCTGGCTGTATTTAAAGTAGATATGTCACTAGGACCGAATGGGATGCCTCCTAGAATACTGAGGGAAGTAAAATTGCAGAGGTACTGGCCATACTCTTCCAATCATCCTTAGATACAGGGCTGGTGCCAGATGACTGAAGAATTGCAAATGTTCAAAAAAGGGTGTAAGGATAAACCCAGCAACTACAGGCAAGTCAGTTTAACCTTGGTGGTGGGGAAGCTTTTAGAAATGATAATCCAGGACAAAATTAATAGTCACTTGGACAAGTGTGGATTAATTAAGGAAAGCCAGCATGGATTTGTTAAAGGCAAATCATCTTTAACTAACTCGATTGAGTTTTTTGATGAAGCAACAGAGAGAGTTGATGAAGGCAATGCAATTGACGTGGTGTACATGGACTTCCAAAAGGTGTTTGATAAAGTGCCACGTAATGGAAAGCAAAGTTGAAGACGATGGAATAAAAGGAACAATGGCAGCATGGATACAAAATTGGCTAAGTGACAGGAAACAGAGAGTAGTGGTGAACAGTTGTTTTTCGGACTAGAGGAAGGTACACAGTGGAGTTCCCTGGGTCGATACTAGGACCATTGCTTTTTTTGATAAATATTAATGATTTGGACTTGGGTGTACAGAGCACAATTTCAAAATTTGCAGATGACACAAAACTTGGAAGTATAATGAACAGTGAGGAGGACAGTGATAGACTTCAAAAGGACATTGACAGACTAGTGGAATGGGTGGACGCATGGCAGATGAAATTTAATGCAGAAAGGTGCATTTTGGTAGGAAGAACAAGGAGAGACAATATAAACAAAAAGGTGCAATTCTAAACGGGGTGCAGGAACTGAGAGACCTGTGGGTATATGTGCACAAATCGTTGAAGGTGGCAGGGCAGGTTGAGAAAGCAGTTTAAAAAAAAAACATACAGGGCTTTATTCAAGTACAAAAGCAAGAAGTTATGATGAACCTTTATAAAACATTGGTTCAGTCTCAATTGAAGTATTGTGTCCAATTCTGGGCACCACACTTTAGGAAGGATGTGAAGGCCTTAGAGAGGGTGCAGAAAAGATTTACAAGAATGGTTCCAGGGATGAGGGACTTCAGTTACATGGATAGACTGGAGAAGCTGGGGTTATTCTACTTCGAGCAGAGAAGATTGAGAAGAAATTTGATAGAGGTGTTCAAAATCATGAGGGGTCTAGACAAAGTAGATAGAGAGAAACTGTTCCCATTGACGGAAAGGTCGAGAACCAGAGGATACAGATTGAAGGTGATTGGCAGAAGAACCAAAGTGACATGAGGATAAACTTTTTTAAGCAACGATTAGTTATGATCTGGAATGCACTGCCTGAAAAGGGTGGAGGAGGCAGATTCAATCATGGCTTTCAAAAGGGAATTGGATAAGTATCTGAAGGGAAAAAAATTGCAGGCCTACGGGGAAAGGGTGGGTGAGTGGGAATAGCTGAAGTGCTCTTGCAGAGAGTTGGCACAGGCTCGACGGGCCAAATGGCCTCCTGTGCTGTAACCGTTCTGTGATTCCATGATTCCAAGTGTGGTGTCCAGAATTGGCTACAGTACTCCAGCTGGGGCCTAACCAGTGTTTTATAAAGGTCCAAGTCAGCATGGATTTATGAAAGGGAAATCATGCTTGACAAATCTTCTAGAATTTTTTGAGGATGTAACTAGTAGAGTGGATAAAGGAGAACCAGTGGATGTGGCGTATTTGGACTTTCAAAAGGCTTTTGATAAGGTCCTACGCAAGAGATTAGTGTGCAAAATTAAGGCACATGGTATTGAGGGTAATGTATTGACGTGGATAGAGAACTGATTGGCAGATAGGAAGCAAAGAGTGGGAATAAACGGGTCCTTTTCAGAATGGCAGGCAGTGACTAGTGGGGTGCTGCAGGGTTCAGTGCTGGGACCCCAGCTATTTACAATATACATTAATGTTTAATGATTTTGATGAAGGAATTGAATGTAATATCTCCAAGTTTGCAGATGACACTAAGCTGGGTGGCAATGCGAGCTGCGAGGAGGATGCTAGGAGGCTGCAGAGGGACTTGGACAGGTTAGGTGAATGGGCAAATGCATGGCAGATGCAGTAAAATGTGGATAAATGTGAGGTTATCCACTTTGGTTGCAAAAACAGGAAGGCAGATTATTATCTGAATGGTGACAGATTAGTAAAAGGGGAGGTGTAATGAGATCTGGGTGTCATGGTACACCAGTCATTGAAGGTAGGCATGTAAGTACAACAGGCAGTAAAGAAGGCAAATGGCATGCTGGCCTTCATAGCGAGAAGATTTGAGTGTAAGAGCAGGGATGTCTTACTACAGTTGTACAGGGCCTTGGTGAGACCACATCTTGAGTATTGTGTGCAGTTTTGGTCTCCTAATCTGAGGAAGAACATTTTTTCTATTGAGGGAGTGCAGCGAAGGTTCACCAGACTGATTCCCGGGATGGCAGGACTGACATTTGAAGAAAGACTGGATCGACTAGGCTTATATTGACTGGATTTTAGAAGAATGAGAGGGGATCTCATAGAAACATGTAAAATTCTGACAGGATTGGACAGGTTAGATGCAGGAAGAATGTTCCCGATGTTGGGGAAGTTCAGAACCAGGGATCACAATCTAAGGATAAGAGGGTAAGCCATTTAGGACCGAGATGAGGAGAAACTTCTTCACTCAGAGAATTGTGAACCTGTGGAATTCTCTACCACAGAAAGTTGTTGAGGCCAGTTCGTTAGATATATTCAAAAGGGAGTTAGATGTGGCCCTTACGACTAAAGGGATCAAGGGGTATGGAGAGAAAGCAGGAATGAGGTACTGAAGTTGCATGATCAGCCATGATCATATTGAATGGTGGTGCCGGTTTGAAGGACCAAATGGCCTACTCCTGCACCTACTTTCTATGTTTCTTTGTTTAGTATAACTTCCTTGCTTTTGTACTCTGTGCCTCTATTTATAAAGCCAAGGTATCTGTACCTTTTCAGCAGCCTTCTCAACTTGTCTTGGCACATTCAATGATTTATGTACATATACCCCCAGATCTCTCTATTCCTGCATCCACTTTAAAATTGTACCATTTACTTTATATTGCTTCTCCTCATTCCTCTTACCAAAATTAAGCCGTCACACTTTGTGTTAAATTTAATCGGCCATTTGTCTGCCCATTTCACCTCCTGAAGTCTGTTACTATCCTCCCCACTGTTTACTATATTTCCTAGTTTCTTATCATCTGCAAACTTTGAATTTATGCCCTGTATTTCCAAGTCCAGGTCATTAATATATATCAAAAAGAGCAGTGTTTCAACACCGATCCCTGGGGAATAGCACTGCCCCCTCACTGCTTTATGTCCCTTCGCCAATTTCGTATCCACGCAATCACTAATCCTTTAACCCCAGTATTAGTCCTACAATACTTACAGACTTATTGAATGATTAGAAATCAGTAGCTCTGGTTTATTGTACAAAATATAGCATTAAGCATCATCTGAGGAATGTCATGGGGACTGTGCTGGCATATATTATCTACTGCGACACAGGTACTAGTAAAAATAAAAACTACCAATTACAATCAAGAGTGGTAAAATAAGTTTGATGCAAGCGTGAAAGACAATTGAAATCTCATTCCACACATTTGCAGTTCTGAAGAAAATTTGTCACAGGATGCTGTGAAGTGTATGTTACCATAAACATTTTTTGTGCACAGTTGCCCTATATTATAGTTTAGTATTTACATGACACGCATTCTGGTCTGGATAGGCGGACTGTTACTTATTCGTGTTGCGGCCGTTCAGGAGGAGTGCTTGGAATTCTCTTAGTATTTACCAAAATAAAATAGGACATACATGCTATCCTATTAAATGGTGGAGGTTCCTTACTGCAGAATTATTATTTTCAATATATGACAATTTAGCTGTTGTAAAGTACTGGCACTGTTATTTTTTAAATGTTCTCCTGGGCTTGTCCTTGTCTGATCCCAGCGTCATCCTTTGAAACTGATCACAGTTTGATAACTTTACTTGTGCTGCTTCTCAAACTATTACATTGAGTGGCTGCAAGCAGCGTGCACCATATTTATATATAATTGATTTGTACCATCATTTGTCTGTCCTGCACAAAGACTTGTACACTAATCCAGGAGAAATTATTGATGACCGTGTCTATTTATAACGAGTTGTCAGGTTGTGCCCATTCTGCTTGGAACATTAGACACTGGACTGACGTTCAGACGAGTGTAATTTGTTTGCAGTGAGTTTAGATTTCACGGAATGGATGCATGCCCGGCCTTCTGTTCATTTGTTGCGAAATCCCACCTCAGTGGCTGATTCCGCTTTTCTAACTGTATCTTACAACTTTCACCCAAACGCAAAATACTGCGGACGCTGGAATCGGAAATAAAAACAAAAAATGCTGGAAATCTCAGCGGGTCAAACTTTTCTGCTCCTTACTTATGTGCTTTTGGAACATAGCCGGTGTTTAATTCGCCAAAGCAAAGAGGTAGTGGAATGCGATTATGTGAGGGGGTAAATGGCCCCGCTGTGCTGGCTTCAGCAGCCCCCGGGTGCGGGGGTCAGCGACTACTCATTTGTTAGTTTCAAGGTACGTGGTTATAGGCGTGGAGACGTCACAAATCCCCAGCCAGTGCTGAAACTCACCCTAACTGCAAGCTGCCAGGAATCCAAACCTGTCCCCTCTCCTAACGAAATCCAATGCAGCATGTTCACTTGATTTCACCCATACTGAAGCCCTGAAACCTGTGAAGGGATGTCAAACCCTTCCGATTGGAAGCACCGTGCTGATATGTGGAGTCCCGATCAGTGTAATCGATCCGCGGCAGATCGTGTTTGGTTTGTTGATATTGGGGGTAGGTGACTGAGGCTCTGGGAAGGCTGTATCCCGAATGCCCACTCGGATGGGTGGTGGAAGTTTGAAATCCATTCAATGGGGCCACTACATCTGTGCAAGCTTTGGTTTTTTTGTTAGAATACCAGCACATGCATCTACTTTTGGGGTAAAGTTAAAGTCAAATATTCCAATGCTGTGTTTAGTCGGGATCCAAAAAAACTTCAATCCGTGAGCTCAAAAATGTGCAAATATTTATTGAACAAATATGTCAATCTGAAAAGGATTGGCAGATAAAATATTACAATAGCTGAAGGCTCGTCCGGGAAGGGGTCGAGTTTGTCACACCAGGTAGCCATAATGTCCTCTCTGTACATGTAGGATACGGGGTGAAAGATTAGTCCTTTGAGCATCTCTTCACCGATAAGCTGTATGATTGAAACAGTGCACAAGCGACAAAACTGCGAGTACGTTAAGGTCCAACACCTTTCAGGCATACTTACTGTATGATCTGTATTCCGTATAATGCGTACGATGGGATTTGTAAACTTTTTCCCCTTCAAACTGGGAAGACGAGAAAGAGAGAAGTGTGTATTGCTGGAATTATATGGAATGATAAGTGAAAGGACGTCAGTAACCTTCCATTGACGACAATAATCGTTCTGTATCTGTACCGGTAGTATTGTCATGGTAGCACAGTGATAATGGTGCGGTGTGACAAGCTGGGGTCACTATTGGTGTGTGAATTAGGTCATTCAAATGGAGTACTTGTATTACGGCTACAAGTTAAAAGCCAGTTAGTACCTCATTTATACCACCTCCTTTCCAACATCCGCCAATCCTTTCCTCTCAACCTTCTCTGCTCGAAGGAGAACAACCCAACTTCCTCCCAGGTTAAAATTTAAAGGTTTAGCGAGTACAGGTGGTTACACTTTAAATGCACATTTTAAGCTAATCATGGATAATTTTTGAAGGGCTTGAGAAAAACCTTTTTTAAAACCAAGATTGACCCCGCACGGGATTTGTATTGCCTATGGTGTCAAGCACACACGATGTGCAACTATTTATAGTGGCAGGTCTTCCAGTGCTTCATTGAATCAGGCTGGCCCTTATCTTGCAACATTATTGCTGCGAAATGGGTGCTGAAGTTACATTTAAAATACACCTTTAGCCGCACTATCACGGCCCAGATTCATATTCAGTAAGTGCTAACCAACAGGACTAGAACCCTAATCTGAGGTTTATATAAATTAATCATAATATCCATGTCGTATCATAACATCCATATAATGTCAACAGTGCTCTTAACAGTATGATCTGTCTTTTAAAGCTGTGCAATTATTCGGCTGTTTGTCTGAGCCTGTTGTGAAGATACATTTACACAACCACCATGTCAAATTTTTATATTTGTGGACCGAAAGTTTTAATTGAGCCAATTATTGGGGTAAGGAGTGGATGAGTCAATTAACGTAATCAGGCTGTATAATCTGGATTTTAAAACACCAAACTCCGTCTGTGCTGTGTTACAACTCTTTTGGAGTAAAACATAATTAACATTAAATCAAGTGCCCCCTAATCTGGGGAACACTCCAGCCACTTTTCAACTGCCCTTTTTTTTGTGTTTTTTTGATTTTTTTGTTTTGTTTTTTTTGATTTTTTGGGGGCAATAAATTCATATAATTTACAAGTGCCCCACTAAAACCCAGCAATTAAAACAAATTAAACTTTAAAACAAATAAAATCAAATTAAAATTTGGTTGCCGGGGGTGACAATGCACTCCAGTCCCTCCAGCGCCCACCTCTCGCGGAAGGCCGCGAGCGTACCGGTGGACACCGCGTGCTCCATCTCTAAGGACACCCTAGCCCGGATGTAGGCGCGGAAGAGAGGCAGGCAGTCAGGCTGAACAACCCCCTCGACCGCCCGCTGCCTGGACCGGCTGATGGCCCCCTTGGCCGTGCCCAGGAGCAGTCCTACGAGGAGGCCCTACCCGCTCCCCTCCGCACAGGGTGCCCGAAGATCAGGAGTGTGGAACTTCTGTGCTGTGTTACATTTCTGTGTCAGCTGTGGCTCAGTGGGTAGGTAGCACATTTGCCTCTGGGTTAGATGGTTGTGGGTTCAGGTTCCACTCCAGGGACTTAAGCACATAAAACTAGACTGACACTCCAGTGCAGTGCAGAGGGAGTGCTGCACTGTTGGAGGTGCCCTCTTTTGGATGAAATGTTAAACCAAGGCCTTCTGCTCTCTCAGGTGGAGGTAAAAGATCCCATGCCACTATTTTGAAGAAGAGCAGGGGAGTTTCCCTGTCTCCTGGCCAATATTTATCCCTCAATCAACATAACAAAAACAGTTTCACAGGTCATTATCACATTGCTGTTTGTGGGAGTTAGCTACGTTTCCCACATTACAACAGTGACTGCACTCCAAAAGTACTTCATTGGCTGTAATGCGCTTTGAGATGTCCGGTGGTCGTGAAAAGCATTATATAAATAGAAGAAACATAGAAACATAGAAATTTACAGCGCAGAAGGAGACCATTTCGGCCCATCGAGTCCATGCTGACCGACAAAGAGCCACACGGCCCTTGGTCAGCAGCCCTAAAGGTTACATATAAACCCACAAACAATGACAGAAAGGCAAAGAGCACCCAGCCCAACCAGTCCGCCTCACGCAACTGTGACACCCCTTATACTAAAACATTCTACACTCCACCCCAACCGGAGCCATGTGATCTTCTGGGAGAGGCAAAAACCAGATAAAAATCCAGGCCAATTTAGGGAGAAAAAATCTGGGAAAATTCCTCTCTGACCCATTCAGGTGATCGAAACTAGTCCAGGAGATCACCCTGGCCGTATTCTATTCCCTACAGTACTTACCATTATATCCGCGCCGTCCAACAAAAGGTCATCCAGTCTAATCCCAATTACCAGCTCTAGGTCCATAACCCTGCAGGTTACTGCACTTTAAGTGCCCAATCAACCATCTCTTAAAAGTGGTGAGGGTTTCTGCATCCACCACTCTTCCAGGCAGTGAGTTCCAGATCCCCACAACTCTCTGCATAAAGAAGCCCCCCCCCCCACCGCCTTCAAATCCTCTCTATACCTTCCACCAACCACCTTAAAACTATGCCGCATAATAGACCCCTCCACCAATGAAAATAGGCCCTTACTATCCACTATGTTCAGGCCCCTCAATATTTTGTACACCTCGATGAGGTCTCCTCTCAACCTTCTCTGTTCCAATGAGAACAAACCCAGCCTATCCAATCTGTCCTCATAACTAAGATTCTCCATTCCAGGGAGCATCCTAGTAAATCTCCTCTGCACCCTCTCCAGTGCAATCACGTCCTTTCTATAATATGGTGACAAGAACTGCATGCAGTACTCCAGCTGTGGCCTAACCAAAGTATTATACAATTTAAGCATAACCTCCCTGTTCTTATATTCTATGCCTCGGCCAATAAAGGCAAGCATTCCATATGCCTTCTTAACCACCTTATCCACCTGGCCTGCTACTTTCAGAGATCTGTGGACAAGCACGCCAAGGTCCCTTTGTTCATCTACAGTATTAACTGGCCTACTGCTTAATGTGTATACCCTTTCCTTATTAGCCCTCCCAAAGTGCATCACCTCACACTTCTCTGAATTAAATTCCATTTGCCTCTGCTCTGCCCACCTGACAAGTAGATTGATATTCTCCTGCAGCCCATGACTTTCCCCTTCATTATCATCCACACAGACAATTTTAGTGTCGTCTGCAAACTTCTTAATCATACTCCCTATATTCAAATCTAAATTATTGATATATACCACAAAAAGCAAGGGACCCAGTATTAAGCCCTGCGGAACCCCACTGGAAACATCCTTCCAGTCACAAAAACATCCATCAATCGTTACCCTTTGCTTCCTACCTCCAAGCCAATTTTGGATCCAACTTGCCTCTTTGCCCTGTATCCCATGGGCTTTAATCTTCATGACCAGTCTACCATGTGGGACTTATCAAAAGCCTTGCTAAAGTCCATATATACTATATCGTACACAACTACCCTCATTGACCCTCTTGGTTACCTCCTCAAAAAATTCAATCAGGTTAGTCAAACACGATCTTCCCTTAACAAATCTGTGCTGACTGTCCCTAATTGATCCTTGCCTTTCCAAATGTAGATTTATCCTGTCTTTCAAGATTTTTTCCAATCATTTTCCCACCACTGAGGTTAGGCTGACAGGCCTGTAATTACTCAGCCTATCCTTTTCTCCCTTCTTAAACAAGGGAGTTTAAGCAGTCCTCCAATCCTCCGGCACCATACCCAGATCCAAAGAGGACTGGAAAATGATGATCAAGGCCTCTGCTATTTCCTCTTTTACTTCGCTCAACAGCCTGGGATGCATTTCACCCGGGCCTGGGGACTTATCTACTTTCAAAGCTGCTAAACCCCTTAATACTTCCTCTCTCACTATATTTATTTCATCCAGAATATCACACTCCTCCTGGATAGCATATCTGCATTACCCCTTTCCTTTGTGAAAACAGATGCAAAGTATTTGTTAAGAACCCTACCAACATCTTCCGCCTCCACACAAAGATTACCCTCATGGTCTGTAATAGACCCTACCCTGTCTTTAGTTACCCTCTTACTCTTAATATATTTATAGAACATCTTAGGGTTTTCATTAATTTTACTGGCCAAGAATTTCTCGTGCTCTCTCTTAGCATTCCTAATATCCTTTTTAATTTTGCCTCTTAACTTTCTATATTCCTCTAAAGATTCTATAATATAGATTCTATAGGATTTAAATGCAAGTCTTTCTTTCGGTTTTACATTTAGATCAGGCCTGTTAGTGCAAATTATAACTCACTACTGACAGGGGGGTAAATGTTTCTGGAAATACACAACTGGTCGATGAACATCTGTAAAGAGAATTGATGTTTAGGTTCTACATCCGAAATCTTAACCCATTTTGTTTACACAGCTGTGAAGGGCTTTGCTGTGTGTTTTCAATATATTCTTAGGTCGAATTCTCAGCATTTGAAGATGTTTTTATCACAGTTGGTTCGTTTTAGCTTATGTCTGTGAGTGCTGTTAAACTGTCTGAGCTCATTCTCTTGACACTGTTTACCCCTTTGGCGTCAATTAATGTGCTGCGGTTCCATTCTAGTTGCTTTTTCACCCATAAAAATCATCTATATATTGCAGCGCATAGTCTGTGTGACTGATTTAAAACAAGAAAGTGGGCAATTATATTTACCATCTCTCTGTTGTAAAAACAACAATAAGATGAAATGCCCTAAGCAGTAGAAGTAGCAAATTTTGCAATCAATTACATGTGAATGCAAATAATCCAGTGGAACGTCGCTGGGAGAAAATTCTTCGTTTCTTGCACGTGGTCGTTTTAGTTACTGCTTCTGCGTATAGATGCAAAAGAGAAATGCGCCATGCAACATTTTGGATTGTGGTCTTTGCTTAAATAGTTCGATGTTAAGAATTATTTGGAATGCTATCAGGCATTGTTTAATGTCTTGTTAGACTGACTAAAATAAAATAATTCAACCGTTAGTGTGCTGACGTGGATTGAGAACTGGTTGTCAGACAGGAAGCAAAGAGTAGGAGTAAACGGGTACTTTTCAGAATGGCAGGCAGTGACTAATGGGGTGCCGCAAGGTTCTGTGCTGGGGCCCCAGCTGTTTACATTGTACATTAATGATTTAGACGAGGGGATTAAATGCAGTATCTCCAAATTTGCGGATGACACTAAGTTGGGTGGCAGTGTGAGCTGCGAGGAGGATGCTATTAGGCTGCAGAGTGACTTGGATAGGTTAGGTGAGTGGGCAAATGCATGGCAGATGAAGTATAATGTGGATAAATGTGAGGTTATCCACTTTGGTGGTAAAAACAGAGAGACAGACTATTATCTGAATGGTGACAGATTAGGAAAAGGAAAGGTGCAACGAGACCTGGGTGTCATGGTACATCAGTCATTGAAGGTTAGCATGCAGGTACAGCAGGCGGTTAAGAAAGCAAATGGCATGTTGGCCTTCATAGCGAGGGGATTTGAATACAGGGGCAGGGAGGTGTTGCTACAGTTGTACAGGGCCTTGGTGAGGCCACACCTGGAGTATTGTGTACAGTTTTGGTCTCCTAACTTGAGGAAGGACATTCTTGCTATTGAGGGAGTGCAGCGAAGATTCACCAGACTGATTCCCGGGATGGCGGGACTGACCTATCAAGAAAGACTGGATCAACTGGGCTTGTATTCATTGGAGTTCAGAAGAATGAGAGGGGACCTCATGGAAACGTTTAAAATTCTGACGGGTTTAGACAGGTTGGATGCAGGAAGAATGTTCCCAATGTTGGGGAAGTCCAGAACCAGGGGTCACAGTCTGAGGATAAGGGGTAAGCCATTTAGGACCGAGATGAGGAGAAACTTCTTCACCCAGAGAGTGGTGAACCTGTGGAATTCTCTACCACAGAAAGTAGTTGAGGCCAATTCACTAAATATATTCAAAAGGGAGTTAGATGAAGTCCTTACTACTCGGGGGATCAAGGGTTATGGCGAGAAAGCAGGAAGGGGGTACTGAAGTTTCATGTTCAGCCATGAACTCATTGAATGGCGGTGCAGGCTAGAAGGGCTGAATGGCCTGCTCCTGCACCTATTTTCTATGTTTCTATGTTATTTAACACAAATAACTAGATCCCGATTCCTCATAGGCCATACATATCTGCTTATAAAGTGTCAATGAAGGCAACTATTTGAATTGGGCACTTGACATCTTAAAAATATTGATCACTCACCGTGAATAAATTAAAATATCACTATTCTAAAGTGCAGGATTTTCCGATTGTTATGGACAAGTACTGTTGGGAAATGTTTCTTTGAATGCAGTAAGTACATCCCCTATACTTAAGCATACAATGAGTGGCCTTTCTGCGAGATAGATCTATTTATTTTAATTTTACTATTAACAAGAACACTTATAGTTACAAATTTGGAATCTAGTTTGTTCAATGCTGTATTGTAGTATAAAATCATTGCGACCCGAAGTTCCCTGTTTTGATTCCTGGGGTAACAGTTTTACTTAAAATTGGTCTCAGCTCACTGGGTTATGGAAGGAGAGAATCTTTCCTCTGCTTTCCTATCTATCTAACGATAGCTGCAGGAAAGTGGCTTTTTGGACGGACATCAGATGAGAACGGAGTCAGTTTGGGCGCTGTTGTCTACCAGCCTGTCAAAATGCTCTGGCTCACACATTAAAACCAATTGAATCAGGTTACAGAGGGCTGCCGCTACCAGTGGTCCCTACCCTAGCATAGTCAGTACCTTGAGACGAGGAGAGGAGAAAATTGGAAAATTAAATTAGAATCTGAATGGTACAACCACGGAAGGGAGGCTTTATCTGTTTCTGTAGTAATTATAATAAAATGAAGTTTGACAGATTTCTCAGTGCCTGCAATAGAATCCATATTTAGCAGCAAATTTTTACTCTGTATTTGTCTGGATAATTAAGCGCTGAAAATCCTGCAGTAAAGTTAAAGTGTGTTAGCTTCGTAGCTGTTTGAAGGTCTTAATTCCTTGCTTGGGCACGGTTCTATAGGTACCTAAACCATGTGGCTTTATTCAAATGTCAGCTTTGTCAGGGCATTCAATCCTGGGATGTTATTTAAATGAAGCCTATCGTGTTCTCACTTGATATCTCATACATTTGCACTTTGGAGCAGGAAACATTGGATGATAATCAGAGTGCAGGATTTTTCTCTCCCTATCCCATGATGGTCAGGCTAATTGTGCCCCTATCTCTGCTCCACCCAGACAAAAGAAAACTTAACTGTTAACTGCTTAAAGTATTTAACAAAAAAATCCTTCAACTGCTTGACATTAACTCCAGCAGCCTTTAACTGACCTCTTATTTTGTTGCCCAGATTATAGACCATAGCTACAGTGTCTGGAATATTAATTGCCACGGCATGAAATTTTCTCAATCAGAATGCAAATGTTATTGCACAGTTGTAAATATTTAAAAATATACATTGAACTCAATTTTAAGAGTTTGTTACTGTTACAAATATTGGATCTGCATTAGATATTCTCTCAGGTTCAGTAGCACTGTAAGTGGACCTCATGTCCCTTACATTCAGGAGTTAGCCTGTACTGCCCAATATATATCAATACAGCCCTAATGAGATCCATTTTTATACAAATTCGAATTATGAGCCACAGACATGTGCTTCTCCAATTCTCTGAAAGATGGAACTGATGAACACTTGTGGTAAGATGATGTCAATGTAACATAAAGAATCTGATTATATTGTAGGATACATATGAGAACAAAACAGTAATTTTCAGACCTCTCTAACTTCTTTAATGCTTACCATATCTTTCAAAATAACACAGCTGATACACTCTCCTGGATAGTGGACTAAATACCTTTCTGTTGTTTTTCTTTCTAATTAATTCTAGCTGAAATCTGATTGGGTCCATTTTAATTTCTAACCTAGGCCCAGGGTGGCACAGATATCTTAAAAAGGGTGATAGTGAGTAGGCAGCTTGTTTTGCACTCGACCTGATTTTCTTTTTCATTGATGCCAATGGAAATAAAAATCAGGCGGTGTGCAAAACAGGCTGTCAAATGCACTATCGCCTATTTTGCACAAGCACCGGAGACTAATTTATACCCTTGTGGATTTTTTGTTCTTTTGTGGCCTCCCTGGTCAGAAGGTTTGGCAGTTTTACCCCTGATTCCTTCCTTGTCCAAGGGCTGGCCAATGCTGTTGCCAATTAAGTCAGCTACCACCCTCCCAAAAATGGATTCTTACCAGAAGAACCCATGTGAATACCTGCTGAAAATCTGAAACAAGATAGTTAATTAGTTTGTATTAATAGTTAATTACCCATTATCCCAGATTGTTATGGATAAGTTTGCATGATTAGATCATTTTGTAAATCATAGCATACTGCTGCAGTATCTGGAATACTAATTTCCACAGCAGAGAAATTTCCCTGATCAATACATTTTTATTACCATACCAATTCCCTTTATCTTGACACCTATCTGTCTTCCTCTATCATGGTGACAGCACGGATACTGTACCTTTTGAGGATTAACCTTAAAAAAAAACCTGAACCTGAGTTCATATCAGTAATTGTCTTAAACCAAAAATGACTGTTGGGTCAAATCATCAATAATCCCTCATCATGAAAATTGTCCTATTTTTCTTTCTTCGCTCCTACCCTTCTCTCCTCGTTTCCATTCCCTGAGGAAATCTATACTGCTAGAGGATAAGGCGGCAGGTCAACTTTCAAGCCACTGCTGCTTTTTGGAAATACTTTGATGAAATAATTTATTGCTTTGGACATCTCCAAAGCCTTTGACAGGTCTTGTCATTAGGGATTTATATTAGTATAAACATGTGTCCCATTGTTCTACTTTCATGATTTAGTTTTAAGTAATATTGTGGATTTGCCTTTCTGTATATACCTCTATGATTACTTGCTGGTATACTCATTTCAAGGTTGCTAAGTTAAGGTTTCTCCCACCTTCCTTGTAATTTGGATCTCTAACACTAGTGAACAGTCTAGGGGCTCTTCACTGAGCTGCCTCCAATGTCTCCCTTATACATTGGTAACTGGAACTAAACACAATATTCAAGATGCTCATAATCACTCTCAAAGGCAGTCAAATCTCATCCCTGACCTCTATCACCTCTGATCTTAAATGGAACTCCTACATCTCCATTGTTAAAGCTGGCTCCAATAATCCCATTTTTTTTGTGCAGAATACTTTCTCCTTCTTCTTTCTCCCTCCCCGCCGCAATGATGGTTCTTTATAAAATCCAAGTCTGCTCAGGATTTTAACACTTCTCCAAAATCTGGGAGGCTTTTCTAAAACCCCTTTTAGGATCCTGGACAGGACAGAAAGCAATCTAGCATCTCTCTTTGCAGTCTTTCTGGCTTCTCTTTAAATCCTAATTTGGGCCAGTACCCTCAGTAGAATGAATTTCATGTTTTACTATTGGGCGACTGTGACATACATAAAATTACATAGAATCTACAGATCTGTATTCCCAGATCTCTTCGCTCGTATACCCTATTTAGCTTCTTACTTCCCATTGAATAAGTAGCCTCCTTATTTATCCTACCAAGATGAACCACCTTACACTTCGCTATACTGAATTTCATTTGCCATTTAACTGCCCCCTCTGCAAACCTGTTTATATCTTCCTGTATATTAGTGCAGCCCTCCACATTATAAGCTCTACCCCACCCCCAATTTGATATCTCCTGCAAATTTCAACACCATACCTCAAACTTCTGAGTCCAAACTATTTATGGATATGGTGAACAATGTTGGTCCCAGCACAGATCCCTGCGGGACACCACTTCCCACTTTTAGAGTGGAAGCAAGTCTTCCTCGATTTCGAGGGACTGCCTGTGATGATGATATTCTGCGACCTGTCATGCATATCTTATATTGCATCTTTTCTGAAAGTCCCTGTATACTACATCCACTACATTGCTCTAGTCTACTCTTGTAATTATCCCAATAATTTAATTCGGCTAGCTAAAGATCTTTTGAAATTCTTGCTGACTTTATTATTGACTCCGTCTCTCGATGTTTAGCAAAGATGTTCTGGCTCAGCAACTAGTCCTGGGCTGCTGCCCCACGTTTAGGGGCTGACTAAGTTATTACTGGTTTGGGAGCTGGTTCTGGGCTGGTGCCTGAATCTGAGGCGATCCAGTTTCTGACCCAACAGGGTTCGTCCTGGGTCAGTGCCCCGATGCAGTGGTGAACCAGCCTGGCATGAACCAGCCTGGCATGACCCCGCCCTTTTTAAAAAAAGTTTTCCGATCCGGTGATTGGCTGAGCGATTGTCATAGTAACGCTAGGACAGCTGACATGTGACTTGCTGTTGACTTGTGTTGTGCGGAGTGGCCTGAGCTGCCGTCTGAGGGAAAGGAGTCGCGGAGGGAGGGGTGGTGAAGGGCGAGGTGCCAGGGACAGGCCACTGGACAGCGCACGGGGACTACTTTTTAGTTTGGAAGAAGTCGCGGGGCCGGAGCGCCGCTGGCTGGGACTGCGGTTCCTGTTTTCGGGAAGGTTTGAAATTCGAACCGACAGGGGCGCGCGCCGCTGCTCTACCTCATCCCAACCCCCAAGGGCGCGCGCCTCGTTTACTTCCCACCGCCCCCCCTCCGGTGCACGCGCACCGCCTCTGCCCCCTTCCCCCCGCGCCCTTTAAAATGGCCGAGGAGCAGGAGCTGATCAGCGCGTCTGAGTTTATCAAAGGTGAGTGTTGAGCCGTGGGCTCGGCTGGGTGTCCGTGCCGACCCACTGGCGTTGGCAGCGCTTGGGCTCGGTGGAAATGGGGGACCGGATGTGCGCTGCTGCTGAGGAGCCTGGTTTAATCTTTTCCTTTTTTTTCTCTCACTCTCTAATTTATTTTTTTTGAATTTAGAACGTTTGTATTTCGCAACTCTGAGAAATAAGCCGAAAAGTACCGTCAATACCCATTACTTCTGCACTGACGAGGAGCTCGTCTACGAAAAGTAAGTTCTGGTAATAATGACGGGAGTTCAAAAAAAGTTTCTGCGAGGAGGTTGTGAAGGTGCACAACATAGGACAGCAGGCTTGTTAATGGGCTTCTCGGGACTCAACTGAATCAGGAACGGCAGCAGCACAGCTTAGTGTATTATTTTTATCCTGAGATATGTTGTCTTTGATTATCCAAGAATGATTGTGTGTATTTATTTATACCGGCCGGAGTATTGTGGCAAACGACAGGCTTCTCTAATTGAAATACTACATTTGACGAGAAACAATATTGAATCGTTTTTTCTTCTCGACTCCTGCTCATATCGGAGAATTAATTGCCTATCTTCAGTTTCTATGCAGATTTCGGACCACTCAACTTAGCCCAACTGTATCGATATTGCTGCAAACTTAACAAGAAATTAAAAGTGAGTACAATGGAAAATCAATTTTATTGTATGTAATTAAAGTGGAATCTGTTTAATATTTACACCTGTGATCAAGGTATGGGAAAACTGGTGTGAATCCATAATGTTGCAAGTATTCCAATAATGTCTTAATGTTGTCATAGTGCTGTATTTATAGACAACCTTCAACAAATTACATCCTGGCAAGTAAACTAACATTTTTCTAACATTGCTCAATTTAAAAGAAACTTCTGAGTGGACAGAAAGTAAAATAATTTGGGTTGTAGGAATGGTTAAAGAGATAAGTGTTGTTGAAGGTAGGAAACGATGGTGAATCAGTGATTTTTGGGAAAGAATTCTGAAGGAGAGGGGCATAATAATTGAAAGATCAGGTTCTGTAACCTACAGGGCTACAGACTTAGTACTAGAAGGTGGGGTTAGGCTAGCTAGCTCTTTTTTTCAGCGGACACGATGGGCCAAATGGCCATCTCCTGTGTCTTAATTTTTTATGATTTCTATTGTGGCGATTGAGTATTTTCTGCAGTTGGAGGAATGATGGTTGTGACTGGGATGTATGGCCAAAGAATAGTATTCAAATAGGATGGGCCAAGATGATTTGAAGATGAGTATATTTCAGTCATCTGACTAGGTGATTGTGGGGGTGGATGGGTGCAGAAGGAGTGTAAGTAAGGGATTGGTGGTTAGCTGAGGTAGGGTGACAGTGGTGGGAAAGGTAATGGAGAGGTTGAAAACATAGAAAATAGGTGCAGGAGTAGGCCATTCGGCCCTTCGAGCCTGCACCACCATTCAATATGATCATGGCTGAAGATGAGAAGGGACAGTTCATGTGGCTAGCAGTCTAGAGGAGTGGGTGCTGGTGAATTAATATTGGGACTTCAGTCAGATTTTGGATATTCCTTGTCCTTTCAGCCAATCAGATCTCTGGACCAAATCATTATCAATTTTGGCTCAGTAACCACATTGACTGAATAAATTGTAACATTTTCTGTCATCCAGCTGATCTGGTTTGTCAGTCACCCATCCTATATAACAATAAATAATTAATAAAAGTGTAATCACATTCTGTCCATCCCATAACAGCCCATTTCTCTTGATGCCCCTGTCAAAGACTCTGCTATTATGCCTCAAGTTCTGCTTACTGAAGACTACCTTTGCTAGACTTTTTTTTTCATTCAGCCCCAAACATTACTGGACTCCATACTGATGAAGGATATTGCTAAGCGTTGTAGTGACTTTCAGAGAATTGCAATGTATGCCATTGAAATAAGTGTTAATGAGACTGTATAATTAACATTGAGACTGAAGTGGCAGTAGATGACTGTATTTACAACCTTCAGTATTGGCTAACTTCGAAAGGCCCAAGGAAAAAAATAAGCACATTTATTGCATAAGGAAAGTAACTTGCCAAATTCAGACCCATATATCAGAATTCTGTTGTAGCCAAAAAGGAAAATACAGCAAAGTGATGATCATCTAAATGTTCATTTGTAAATGTGATTCAAAGTATGCTGAATATTTAGTAGGCAATGGAGAAAGTTGTTTGAGCTATAGAGAGATACAGACACAGTGGAAGACAAAAATCAGAAAAACAAGCTAGCAGAGAAGATAGTAGCAGGAAGCGAGAAAATTTGGGGAACAAAAATCCTTGAGCAATGCCCAGGAAATAAAATTAATGACTAGTATGTGCTGAAAGCGAGCCACTTTGTCTGCTTGTATCTTTACAAATTCTGTCTGTTGAATGAATACCAGTGTTCTCCTGTCACTGACCCAGATCTGAATGTCTCTGATTTACTGTTAATGTAATTATCTGGGACATCCATTGACCTCAAGCAATGTCTTCTTTAATCATTTACAGTTAAGAGCTGTGTTTATATAAAAAAATTCTATTGTTTTTTAAATTGATTTTGTGGCAACAAAAAAGTGGCAGTTCTGTGTAATGGCATAAATAAATGTTCAGTGACTCACTGAGAGCAGAGGAGGTATGAAAGAATGATGTGTGCATTGTTCAAATATACTGCCTATATTTATACAGTTTGGTTTTATGTTTCAGATTTTTTTTCTAGAATACATTATCTTGGTTTGTCATGATAAAGTTTGGCAGAGTGCCTGATGTGATATTAAAATGGCAAGACAATTGTTGACCGGACAGGATTACAGAAAGTTCTTGCCTGGTTAAAAGGATCAGCATTAGTCTTGTGTGATTCAAATAATACTCTGAGTTTGGATTGCCTTTCTGTGTGCGTACTATTTTAGGCAGAATACTTCATGCCATGTACTTCTGGGGCAAAGAGCAAAAGCATACTTGGCATCAACATTTTAATTTGCTGTAGCAACATTCTGAATCATTTATTTAAAAAAAAATCAAAGATGAGTTACGACAATGTAAAAGAATGTTCTTGCTTTGCTATTTGTGAAGGCTTACAAATGTGTTTGTACTGCAGTTAATGTTTGATTGGTGAGATGAAAAGTATTTTTGTCATCTTTTAAAAGTAATAAATGAGTTCATAACTCTGGTACAAAAGCGAAAGTGTAATCTTTTGTGGGGGAAGTGGGTTGTGCTTATGTTGACTTTGTTTAGATGAAAGTTTCTATGGTGATGCATCTGTAGTGGGATTCTGTTGATCCTGTTTTGGTCAATATGCCAAACTTTCCAAAAAGAACCAGCTTAAACAAAACTGGTAATATTACTGTTTTTGCATAACATAGGACAGGTGAATTACATAAACAGAAGTGCTGGAAATACTTGGGTCAGGCAGCATCTGTGGAGAGAGAAACCGATTTAACGTTTCAGGTTGATGACCTTTTGTCAGAACTGGAAAAAGTTAGAGATGTAACAGATTTTAAGCATGTGCAGGGGAGAGGGGAGGCACGAACAAAAGGGAAGGTCTGTGATAGGATGGAAAGCGTAAGAGATTAAAAGGAGATGATAATTGGATAAGTAAAGAAACAAGAGATGGGAATGGCAGAATCATCAACAGCTGCCATGTGGGGGGAAAAAATAAGGGCAGAGGTTTTGGTGTGAAATTGTTGCACTCAATGTGCGTCCAGAAGGCTGTAAATTGCCTAATCAAAAAATGAGTTACTGTTCTTCGAGCTTGCATTGAGCTTCTTTGGAACAGTGCAAGGGGCTAGAACAGAGGTCGGAGTGGAGAATTAAAGTGACAGGCAACCAGAAGCTCGAGGTTCCGCAAAGCGGTCACCCAATCTGCATTTGGCCTCCCCAATGTAGAGGAGACTGTATAAAGAGCTGCGGAAACAGGTGCAACGTCAAGACTCCGTGACGATTGGTGGCAGAGTTGTCTGGAATCTGGACCCAATGACCCTGTCGGCCTCGTCCTGCTCGCCTTACCTCGGGGCAGGGCTAGCCCAACCACCACCTCAGCAGGGCCGGCCCTCCTGCCCAATGACGACCTCCTCCTCGGTGGAAATGGCACCCCCCCCCCCCCCCCCCGGCTCAGGTGTTTCCGGATTCGTGACGTCTGAAAGCAAATCGAAAGCCCGGAATCCAGAACGGCCTTGGTCCCGAGGGTTCCGAATTTTAGGCTCCGCACCTGTACAGGTATACTAAATTGCAAGAAGTACAAGTAAATCGCTGCTTCACCTGGAAGGAGTGTTTAGGACCTTGGACAAAGGGAAGGGAGGAGGTAAAGGGGCATGTGTTGTATCTCCTGCGCTTGTACGGGAAGGTGCTAGGGGAAGGTGTGTTAGGGGTGAGGAGTCGCGGAAGGGAGTGGTCATTTCGGAATCCTCCAAGCGAATGGGATAGGAAGATTTTTTTTTTGTGGTTGGATCATGCTGGAGGTGGCGGAAATGAAGGCGGGTGCTTCGATGAATGTGGAGGCTGATTGGGTGAAAGGCGAGGACAAGGGGAACTCTCATGGTTCTGGGAGGGTGAGAACAGAAATGCGGGAAATGGAATGAACACAGTAGAGGGGAATTCTCAGTTGAGGAAAAAGGAAGACCTATCGAAAGCACTACTATAGAAGGTGGCATCGTCCGAGCAGATACGACAGACAAAGAAACTGGGCAAATGGAATAGAGTCCTTGCAGGAAGCAGAGTGGGAGGAAATGTAGTCCAGGTAGCTGTGGGAGTCAGTGGGCTTATAGTGAATGTTTGTCGATAGCCTATCCCCAGAAATAAAGACAGAGAAGTCGAGGAAGGGAAGAGTTGGAGATGCTCAATGTGAAGGTGAGGGAAGGGTGGAATTTGGAAGCAAAGTGAATGAAATTTTCTAGTTCTGGGCGAGAGCAGTAAATAGCACCGATACAGTCAATTACATAGGTGGTCCCAGAAGACAGCAAACATGCTGGCCAAACAATTGCCTCCCCGGGTCCGTATGGCGTGTGTACGGACCGGGAAGGCGTCACAAAAGCCGATTTTCAGCGCAAAATGCGCATGCATTTTTTTTTGCCGATTTTTCACTCCGCCGTAGGCCGGCGATGTGGAATGGGCTATCTGATTTTCCAGCGATGTCACGTTTGCCCATCGAACGAGGAAGTCAAAAGCTTCCCTAGCAATGGGCTTCTGGGTATGTATGGGAGGTCAAGGGTGGGGTCAGGGGTCATCCATACATGCCGTCTGAGGAAAAGAATGTTTGACGATCAGTCCCTCAAAACTGTCACCAAGCTCATGGTCTACAAGGCCGTAGTAATACCCTCCTGTATGGCTGTGAGACGTGGACATGCACAGTAGACACCTCACATTGCTGGAGAAATACCACCAACGATGTCACCGCAAGATTCTGCAAATCCCCTGGGAGGACAGACTCACCAACATTAGCGTCCTCGTCCAGGCCAACAATCCCCAGCATTGAAGCACTGACCACACTTGATCAGCTTTGCTGGGCAGGCCACATCGTCCACATGCCAGACACGAGATTCCCAAAGCAAGCGCTCTACTTGGAACTCGTCCACGGCAAACGAGCCAAAAGCGGGCAGAGGAAACATTACAAGGACACCCTCAAAGCCTCCCTGATAAAGTGCAACATCCCCAGACACCTGGGAGTCCTTGGCCATCGACCGCCCTAAGTGGAAGAAGTGCATTCGGGAGGGCACTGAACTCCTCGAGTATCGTCGTCGAGAGCATACAGAAATCAAATGCAGGCAGTGGAAGGAGCATGCAGCAAACCGGGCTCCTTGCCCATCCTTTCCCTCAATGACTGTCTGTCCGACCTATGACAGAGATTGTGGTTCTCGTATTTGACTGTACAGCCACCTAAGAACTCTTGCTAAGAGTGGAAGCAAGTCTTCCTCTATTCCGAGGGACTGCCTATGATGAGAAGGCCGAGAGACCGGCACAGAGACAGGCACACAGAGAAATTTTATTAATGATTTTAACAATTGTTGTGCATAAGGTTAGTTAACTTAGGCATTTTGAATAATTTAACATCTTTATTCTCTTGTAATAACATTACTTAAGTTTAAGCATTAATGCAAATGCTGCACTACAAAGGCAAGGCTAAAACGTAACTCGACGCAAATGCAACTTTAAATAAACTTAATTGTTAATCTAAATGTAAATGTGACGATCCCCAATGTAAGTTCATGCAAAGCATTCCTTTATCAGCTGCTGACTCAACAGCTTTGCGGCCGCGGGGTACTGTTCTTCTGAGGGGGGTGGCGGGGGGCGGGTGGTAGGACCATGGCTACATCGCCAGGCTGGTCCTTCCCGAGGTCCTCCTCTTCCTCCTTGTTCCTCGCCGGCTGGCTCTTCCGCCTCCCCTCCTTCTAGAGGTGGACCTGCAGCCCCATCTGGCATTAGTTGTCCTCTCCTTTTATAGCCAGGTTATGCAGCATGGAACACACCACAATGAACTCAGCGACCTGGTCAGGGTGGTACTGTAGGCTGCCACCAGAATGGTCCAGGCATCGGAAGCGCTGCTTTAGGACTCCAATTGTCTTTTCGACGATGTTGCGTGTCGCTATGTGGCTTTCATTGTAACATTTCTCTGCTTCAGTGATGGGATTATGCAGTGCGGTCATCAGCCAACTGGCAAGGCCATATCCCTTTTAAACCCCCCCCCCAGCATCCAACCGTGACCTTCTGGCTGATTGACAAACAGGTCAGGGATAGCACTCTCTCATAGGATGTGCGCATCATGGATGCTGCCAGGAAATGTAGCATTTACTGTCATGATTATTTGCTTGTGGTCGACAACAAACTGCACATTCAGGGAGTGGAATCCCTTTCTGTTATGAAACCTCTGTGTTCTTTCTGGGCTTTCAGGGCAATGTGCATGCAGTCTAGTGCTCCCTGCACCTTGGGGAAGTCTGCTATTCTTGAGAAACCCAAAGCCCTCCTGGTCTGTGCCTCCCTGGTCATAGGGAAGCTTATGAAGTCCATCCTGTGAGGGTAAAGGGCTTCAGTCACCTGTCAAATGTAGCAGTGTGTGGCGTGCTGAGATATGACCGATGTCGCCAGCTGAAGCCTGAAAAGATCCCAATGCATAGAAGGCTAGAGCTGTCGTAACCTTTGCCTCAACGGACAGTGCGGGTCTGATGGTGCTTGATGAGCTGGCAAATCTCATCGATGACCTCTCTTCCGGAAGTGCAGCCTCCTAAGACACGCGTTTTCCGACAAGTTGAGGTAAGATTACTTTTCCAAGTACATTCGTTGGCTGTACGCTCGCCTCCTCTGTCTCTGTCTACGCATTACTCTGCCACCTCTTCGATTGATCCTTTCAGAAACCAGCTTGTGAGCAGTTACGAGTAATGGCGCAGAAAGCATAGCCCCGTCACTATCAATTATTTTCAATTGCTATGAATGCACTTTTCACTAAAGAATGGCAATCTATTAAACGACTCTCTATACAAGCCCCAGTCTAACACTGTATACTAATCTCAGTCTAATACACTCTCTCTTCCAGCCCCAGTCTAACACTAGCCCCCATTATTTGCTTGTGGTCGACAACAAGCCCTCCTTGTGGTCGACAACATTCAGGGAGTGAAATCCCTTTTCTGTTACAGAACGCCTCCACGTTCTCCAGGTTCATTGCTATCAATAAGAAAAAAAACCCTAAATCACGTTAAACACAACATTTAAAAAAAAACACCTCATAATTGAAATTAAAGCTAATTGTTTTCGAAAAAAAATATTTTGGAATTTGGGGAAAAAAGTGTGTTTTAATAGGATTTAAAATCATCATCATAGGCAGTCCCTCGGAATCGAGGAGGACTTGCTTCCACTCCCAAAGTGAGTTCTTTGATGGCTGAACAGTCCAATACGAGAGCCACAGACCATGTTACAGGTGGGACAGACATTCATCGAGGGGAGGGGTCGGTGGGGTTGGTTTGCCGCGCGGTCCTTCTGTCTGCGCTTGGCCTCTTGCTCTTTGCATTGAGACTCCAAGAGCTCAACGCTCTCCCGGATGTACTTTCTCCACCTCGGGTGGTCTTCGGCCAGGGTCTCCCAGGTGTCTGTGGTGATGTCGCACTCTACCAGGGAGGCTTTGAGGGTGTCCTTGTAACGTTTCCGCTATACTCCTTTGGCTCGTTTACCATGAAGGAGCGCCGCATAAAGCATTTGCTTAGGGAGTCTCAGTTCGCATGCCAGATATATGTGGCCTGCCCAGCGAAGCTGCTCGAGTGTGGCCAGTGCTTCAATACTGGGGATGTTAGCCTGGTCGAGGACGCTGACGTTGGTGCGCCTGTCCTCCCAAGGGATTTGCAGGATTTTGCGGAGACATCGTTGGTGATGTCTTCAGCGACTTGAGGTGCCTTCTATATATCGTCCATGCCTCAGATCCATACAGGAGGGTGGGTATTACTACAGCCCTGTAGATCATGAGCTTGGTGGTAGATTTGAGGGCCTGGTCTTCAAACACACTTTTCCTCAGACGGCTGGAGGCAATGTTGAATCTCCGCATCAGTGTCTGCCTTTGTTGATGAGGCTCCCGAGATATGGGAAATGGTCTACGTTGTCCAACATTAAAATAAACTTACCTTAGTGGACAGGGTTTTTAACAAAAATGTGTTTATAAAAATAAAATTTAAATGTTGTTTTAAAAGTCTTACACTGGTTAAAATTAGGCGCTGCGCCTGCTTTTATCACGTGCAAGAGTTTTAAGGACATTCATTGGGTAAATAGCTCAATCTCTGCCGCGGTGGAGAATCCGTCAAGCCAAAACTTGACATATCGGAAAACCGGCTTTTGCGAGGTGTCTCTCCATTCGTACGTATTCTGTACTGGCCCGGCAAGCCTGGAATTTGCGGCTAACATTCCAGCCAAATGTGTACTGAGGCAGAAGTGAAGACTGGAGTTGATGTAATGTGTGTGGATAAGAGAAGAAAGAGAAATTTCTTGTATTTATATAGCGCCTTTTACAACCTCCGACTGTCCCAAAATGTTTTACAGCTAATGAAGCACTTTTGAAGTATAGTCACTGTTGTAGTGTCGGAAACACGATCGCCAGTTTGCACACAAGGTATCACAAACCTTGAGCGTACGCAACAACCTTGATTTTTTTTTTAGATTGGCATGTTTTAGTGGTATTTTTAACACAGTAATTGTTTAACAGTGTAAATTGTTTAGCTGGCCCCATGCTAGCTGACATTGTAAATAGTCCCCTCTCTAAGAACTGTGCTGCCCCCCCCCCCCCCCATTTTAAAACTGCTCTCATCACCACCTCAAAAACCCCACCCATATCCCTTTCTCCTTGCACCCCATCTCCAATCTTCATTTCCTCAAGTCCTTTAATGTGTTGACTCGCCTTTCACATTCCAGCAACTCCATGTTTGAGACTTTCCAATCTGGTTTCTGGCCCTGCCACAACATTGAAACAGCCCTAATCAATAATAAAAATAACCAACTCCGTGACTGGTGAATTTTTCCCTCCTCTACTCCTCTGCAGTGTTTGACATGGTTGACCCCACCAACCTCCAATATGTCGCCTTTGTTGTCTGGCTTAGTGGGGCTGTCCTCGCTTGGTTGCACTCTTGGCTATTGGCTCATAACCAAAGCATTTCTACCAATGGCTCTTCCTGCCCATGGACCATTACCTCTGAAATCCCTCCAGGATCTTTCCTTAGCCTCCTCATCTACAGGCTGCCCATTGGTGACATCATTTGTAGACAAGTGATCAGCTTCCAAGTGTATGCTAATGACCCTTTTCGCCACCTCTCTCGACCCTTACACTGTACGTGTCAGACTGCTTGTCTAATAACCAGTTGTGGATGAACAGCAATTTCCTCCAGTTGAGTTCCTACCACAAACTACTTTTGCCACTTATTTCAACCCCTTCCCTATTTTCCTAGTTTGACTTGGACTGTTCACAACCCTGGCGCCCTATTCAAATCTGAACTGAGTTTCAAACCCCACATCTTCCCATCACAAAGACTGTCTACTTCAAATCCCAATGCTCTCTCCTGGCTGACTTCACATCTGCCATATGCCATTCATTTCAGCTCATGCAAAATTCTGCTGTCTGTATTCTATCCCACACCACGTCCTGATCACCCATCGCCCCTGTCCATGCTGACCTACATTGATTCCTGATCCTCTAATTTAAAATTGTCATTCTCTTCCTGGCCTTGCCTCTTGTTTCTCTAATCTCCACCAATTCTATAACCCCCAACCCCTGTTCCTTTTGGCTCTGACATCTTGTACATCCTTTGTCTCACCATTGGTATCTAGGCCATACACGCTGGAATTCTCTCGCTAAACTGCTGCGAGACTCCTCCTCTGCTCTGCTTTTTAAGACCCTATATAAAACCTACCTCTTTGACCTAGCTTTTTGGTCACCTTTTAATATATCATCCTTTGGCTCATCATCCAATTTTGTTTGATATCTCTAAATCACCGTAGACTTTTTGTTGCATTAAAGATACTATATAAATGCGAGTTGGTGTCGGTTGCTTGTATTACAGGCAATGCTGGAAAGCATAGGCCACCCCTCGGTAGAAAACATCATAGACTCGCAAGATCAACTGCATCCAAAAGGCTACACTTGTGACATTTCCTGTTTTTAAAAGGGACTTGTGCCACTTTTTTGCAGATCTCTCGCTGTGCTGCAGCTATTTAATGCATTTAATGTAGTCATTGAGGTGAGATGAAACTTAGTCATTTGTGTTACTTCACCAACTATGGTGGGTAGGTCAACAATTGTGCGTCAAAGAAAAATCTCTCAAAACTAATTATTCACCGATTAATTTTGGTCTTAGTTTTCATAAAACTATGTTTATAATATGGAGCAGCTTCAGCAGGAAGTACAAAGTAGTGTCCAAAGCAGTTAGACCATCATAATGTGGTGGGCGGCGGCATCATCATCATAGGCAGTCCCTTGATCGAGGAAGATTTGCTTCCACTCTAAAAGTGAGTTCTCAGGAGGCTGTACAGTCCAATGCAGAAATTAGTCTCTGTCACAGCGGTTGAAGGAAAGGGTGGGTAGGGAGCCTGGTTTGCCGCACGCTCCTTCTGTTTACACTTGATTTCTGCATGCCCTCGGCGACGAGACTTGAGGTGCTCAGCACCCTCCTGGATGCTCTTCCTCCACTTTGGGCGGTCTTGGGCCAGGGATTCCCAGGTGCCGATGGGGATGTTGCACTTTATCAAGGAGGCTTTGAGGGTGTTCTTGAAACATTTTTTTTCTGCCCACCTGGGGCTCGCCTGCCATGTAGGAGTCTCACCGGCACCAGAGGGTGTTTGAGGGAGAATTAAGTGGATTTCACTTTTGGAATAGCTTAGAGATTGCCCATTATACTATATCGCACATCATAAGAGATAAAGAAACCAGTGTTGTCTGACTGTTTATGAGGTCATGTGCGTAAAATCCAGAATGAGGAAATAAATAGTTATGAGCACAGATTTTAGTGGTGCATGCATCTACATCTTGGGGTCCCTTGAACGGTGCAAAAGAAAGAAAACCTTTGCAGCATTAATTATGCCACTCCCTATTTACCTGGGACATTTTCATCGTTTTGCTCTTCCCCCATGCCAAAAATAGTTGGAAGGTAATTGTAGCTCTGTGTTCCCCCCCCACCCCCCCATTAAAATTAATGGCGATCACGATTTTTCCTGTATATAACCCAGTTTTTACGTTGCTGCTGCTTGTACTTATAAAGAAGGCCACGGGTAACCTGCCAGCGGTGTGATTTATGCGTGCAAGTCTTCAATTGTGACTGTGCAAACACGAGTATTGTTTATTTGCATTTTATAATGTAATAATACAGGTGCCGCTTCGAAAATCCAGAGTTCTGGAATGTTCCGGAATCTGGACTCCAGACCGATCGGTAGCAGGGTCATCCGGAATCTGTAAAATGTTCCGCAATCCGGACCTGCCTCTTCGGGGTCCTGCCGCTGCCTGACCTCAAGCCTCCTAGCTGCCGTTCGCCTTGCCGGCCCGCTGGAAAGACTAAGATAGTGAAGCAAACACATATTTTAACTGTTGTATCTTATGCTGGACAACTGCAAAAATCAGAGCTCGTTCTAATAATCATGGAGCAATGTGTCTGTGATTTTAAAATGACAGTGATTCCATCAGTTAACAGTTGCAGATTCTCTCTGGGAAGGTTAATTTGATCCTGCAGCAGACAAAGATACCTTTCCATGCCTAAACTCAAAAGAGGCCTCTACTGTATTAAGATATGCTATGGGGAATCTTCAAAAGGTAATTTTTTAATGCCGAATAATCCGTTCAACCCCACTGTAGAGTATGTATCGGGAATTGTCTCTGGAAGTTCAAGATTTTGTAGTAATTTAATGTAACATTGCGTTTTAGATGTTTTTATAATACTATCTGGATTTTTAACGTGAACATTCTTCTCCTTAGTCGTTTACATTGTCAAGAAAGAAGATCGTCCACTATACCAGCTTTGATCAACGAAAACGAGCTAATGCAGCATTCCTAATTGGTGCTTATTCCGTAAGTGTTTTATTCTTACTTGCACTTTTAGTATCTCTGCTTTGAAGGAGTGACTGATTCATTTATGAAAGTCATGTCCGTGGAAAGTACTGTGCAAAGTGGGGTTTTCAACGCAAAACCAGTACCCAGCCTCAAAAGACTTAACAAATATTGAAAAAGTTCCAGTGCACCTTTTTTCCCATAGTTTTTCATGTTCTCTTTTGACTTTTCATCCATTGCTTCAGTCGACCTCTAATTTTCTTTAGCTCCAGCTTTGTTTTTCCAACTTTGGTCTATTGTACATTTTTCACCCAACCCAATCCACTATTATTGGGCTCAATTTTCCCCAGTATTTGCTCTTTTTTTTTGAAGTAAGCTGCTTTTTCTGGCCTAACTTAAAAATCCCCAGTTTCCCCAATCAATTTGCACCAGTGTAACTGACTTAGTTACGTTTTCTTTTAGATAAGGTGTTTTTTTTTTTCTCAAAAGGGGGAGTTACCAACCACCTACGCCAGTTCTGGCCATTTAGGCAACTTTGACCAGCTAATAGTTACTCCATTTCTACTTAGGCCAGCGTATGTGGCCACTTGAGAAATCCCTTGCGGACAGTTAAAGAAATCTGCGCAGGTAAATACATCGGAGGCCATTCGGCCTGGGATGAGGGTGGGAAGCGGAGAGGACCTGGACCTGAACCAACCAAGCCTTATCAATGTTAAATAAATCAATGCGGAGTGCATTTGCAAACAAAAACTACTAACGAGACATTGAAAAATAAAATCCATTCAATAGAAACACCGCTTCTCAGAGGGAACAGACTTGCAAAACCATCCTTTGCACAATTTAAAATAATCATTACCGCAATTCTATAAGAAATGTAAAAAAATTAAAGTCGTACCTTCAGCATCAAACTCCAATTCACCTTTCTGCACTCGGCCCAGCAAAGCAGCGGGCCGGTGCGGGAGGCCACTCGGCCTGGACTAGGGGCGGGAGAATGTACGGTGTGGGAGGCCAGCGGGAGCAAACTGGCCGGCATCGAGGGCCACAGAGTTGGGAGGGGTGGCAGGCAGCGGACCAGGGAGGCACCTCACTCGGGGACTGGAGAGGGTCGCAGAGGATCTGAAGGCTTGGTGCCTGAGAAGGGGGGAGGGAGAGAGAGAGAGAGAGATCACAAGACATCGGAGGGGGAGGGATAGAGGGGTCTGTTCCGTAATGTGGTAACGGAACATGATTCAGTTTTAATGTAAAATATATTTTATTCAAAAGTTTACAATGTACTTAACTTAATAAAATTATTCTTGTATCAAACTTTACTCTTAAGATCACTTTTAAAAACGTGTAAATTTATCTAACTTACAAGAAACTTCTAATTTGAGAACAGTTACATCATCAACAACCACAGCAGTAGCAAAGAAAGGCTGCACCCATCTCTCAACCCCTTAGTCTAATACTGCTGGCTGTGCTTGGTCTTGGATACCACTCTGCCTGCAGGCGGTGGCGCAATGATTTTGGGGTTGGCACTGGTACCAAGCTTATTCCTTTTAACAGCCCGAGTAGTGAGCACCTCTTGATGGTGGGGGGGTGTCGGCGTCGGGCAGCAAGTTGGAGGGCCTGGCTTGGGGCTCTTCACAGGCTGGTGTGGCGATTGCAGTGGGAGTGGCAGTTGATTCTGTCAATGGGCGTGGGGTCTGGGCGTGTTTCCTTATTGCAGCAGCTAGCATACATGCCGTCCCTCATGCACCCTGACAGTGTCTCAGCGGACTGAAACATTCCCTCCCTGATGGCCTATACTACCCCTGATATTCCCTCACTCATTGCCAGTGTCGTGCTTTGACATTCCTGTGACATTCCTCATGGCCTTTGACGTGATTTGCACTACCTCTGACATTCCCTCCCTCATTGACACTATTCCCTCACTGATGGTCCAGGAGAGTGGTGTTAATTCTCACGACAGTCTTGCTACCTCATCACTCACCCCACTGATGGTGTCCAGGAGTGATTGGGTCAGGTCAATGCTCTCTGCACTCAATGACATGATCTGAAGCACAGTTGTTGCATCCTGCATTTCAGGAGAGTGTGGTCGATTTCTCCTTCCCCTCCCCCCGGGCCTGCCTCACTCTATCCCATTGGGACCCGCAGCCTGGGACAATGGAGCCCTGGATGTGCCTTGCTGCATCCCACTGGGACCCACAGCCTGGGACGATGGGGCCTTGGGTGTGACTCGCTGCACCCCACTACTGGGACCCGCAACCTCGGAAGGTGGGAAACCATTGAATGTCCCACCAGCACTCAAACCACTAGTCACTGAAGAGGCTGCCACCTCTATCAGCTGCACTTCCTCCATATTCAGTACAAAAGTGGCAGCTTCATCCAGCTCGGGCCACTCTTTTTCTCCCCCCCCCCCCCCCCCCCACCCAATGTTCTTGGTCTGGAGGGTTGGATTGTAAGATGTTCTCTTTTGGCTCGTCTGCGTCTGAATCTTCTGCATCTTCAGGATTGGTCTTCGGTACTGCAAAATACAACAGAGCAGTCAAATGGTTAGCAGCAGAGGAGGGGGGCAGGATGGGTGGTATGAGTAGGCTCACAGATGCCAGGCACCAGGTTGATTTGAAGGGCCACGATGAATTTTCAGGACTTGCCCTCTCCCTTGAGTGTGGGCCCAGCTTGTCCAGTACTGATCTTTTTCTCCAAGCAGGACCCATTAAAGCAGCGACCCTCTCTTCCAAGGGTGTCGGTGCGTGCAGATTTGCCGGGCCTTCTCCTGTTCGAGTTCTTTCCCTTTTTGTTGTGGGCCAATTTCTTCTGCAAAGATGAAAAAGCAACTTTTTAAGAGAGGGTGTCTTTCTGCTGGGTGGGACATATATATATACAGCTGGTCACATTTACAATTGCAATTGCATTGAATAAATGAAAATATTACTTACACTAACTACTTGACCAAGGTCCTGCCATTTCTTTTTACACTGGCTTACAAATCTCTTGGTGTTCACCACTGCGCAGAAATCTTCTGCAACTTGGTTCCAGCGTCGTTTCGTTTCTTTTTGGTGGCACTTTTATGTGACCTCTGCTGGTATCCAGCTCCCGCCATATGTTCTTTATCACAGTAACTACTGTTTCCACTTCCAGCAAGAAATTCTTTGTCCTTGGTCCACGTTGCTGTATCGCTGCAGCTGCTCTGAGACACTCTCAGCACTTTTCAATGCTCTTAAACACACAGTACTGATTTTGCATGCAGCAGTGATTTTTCCAAACACAGTACTGATTTTGCATGCAGACACATGTAGCTCTTTAAAAATGGCCGATTGCCAACTCTGAGCGCTACTGCGCATGCGCGGCTGTTTCACAGACGTCAGAAAACTTTTTTTTCCATCGCACATGCGCAGACGTCCCAGCACATTTTTCCAGCGCAGAACACAGGCTCCACCTCCCAAGGCGACTGACCACGCTGCGTGGCTGCAGAGAAGAGGCCAAACAGCGGCGAAAGTAGGAAGATTTTTTTTTTCTGGAGCATCTCCTGACTTAATGAAGCAATGCAACTTAATGAAGTACGCTAGAAAACGGGCTCGGGGAAAATTGAGCCCAATGACACTCTTCAGTCACTACGCTCAAAATTCTGTGACTAAACCTCCTTGCCTTTCTACCTCAGTCTTCTACTTCAAAGGCATCCTCAATTTATTTGTGGCTTTATTCACCTTCCCTAACTTCTCCAGTTACAGCTCGGTATCCAGTTCTACCCCTGTAATATGCTTTGGGATCTTTTAATATGTGAAAAACGCTAAAATTTATTACTTTTGAAGGTGGTGACTCTTATTAAAGTACAGTTCCATGAGCAGCACTACAATAACAACTTGCCTTTTTTATATAGTATCTCTTTAACGTTGTAAAACCTCCCATGGCGCTTCTCAGGAGTGATCAAACAAAGTTTGACACTGAGCCAAATAAAGATATTGAGTCACCTGACCATAAGCTTGATCAGAGGTAAGTTTTAAGGAGCATCTTAAATTAGGGGATGGGTTTAAGGAGGGAATTCCAGAACTTAGAACACTATGCATTGTCAGTCTCCTCCTGTACCTCATGGCACATGAGTCAACCCATTTCTTTCACTGCTGTGTGTCAGTGTGAGTGTTTTCAGGGCCCTTGTTTTTACCATGCTTGATATTACTGCCTTAGACACAACGTGCTTTCATTGCTCTCCTTCCCTTTCATACAAAAATGCTATTCAGTACTACACAGTGAGGCCATGGGTGTTTTCTGGTATCATTTACAAGCTTGTTAGCAGAGTAATTGAGCATCAATTGGACTTTTTTTCAGAAGCTGTTGCATTGGAGTTTTGTGTTTCACTTTTTGCTGCTATTCAACTTTTTACTTTTAAAATGCCTTTTTTTCAGCTTTCATTTCAAACTTTTTTTTTTGATCGCAATACTTTCTGCAGTTGCAAATTTAACATCAATTACCCATGTAGTTTCACAAATTAGAATCTTGCGCATTTACACAGCAATGAAAGCACCTGAATATTTGCATTGAATAACCCTGTGCATCTCTGCTCTGCTTACCTGGAGTTTTTGTAGGATCTTGCGGCGACATCATTGGTGATATTTCTCCAGTGACTTGGGGTGTTTACTGTACATGGTCCATGTTTCTGAGCCATACAGGAGGGCAGGTATTACTACAGCCCTGTAGACCATGAGCTTGGTGCTAGATTTGAGGGCCTGGTCTTCAAACACTTTTTTTCCCTCCGGTCGCACTGGAGGCGGTGTTGAATCTCCTCATCATTGTCTGCCTTTGTTGATGAGAGGCTCCTGAGGTATGGGAAATGATCCACGTTGTCGAGGGCCGCGCCATGGATCTTGATGACTGGGAGGACAGGCGCACCAACATCAGCGTCCTCGTCCAGGCTAATATCCCCAGCATTGAAGCACTGACCACACTCGATCAGCTCTGCTGGGCAGACCATATAGTTCGCATGCCAGACACGAGACTCCCAAAGCAAATGCTCTATGCGGAGCTCCTTCATGGCAAACGAGCCAAAGGTGGACAGCGGAAACGTTACAAGGACACTGTCAAAGCCACCCTGAAAGTGCGACACCCCCACTGACACCTGGGAGTCCCTGGCCAAAGATTGCCCTAAGTGGAGGAAATGCATCCGGGAGGATGCTAAGCGCATGCAGAAATCAAGCACAGGCAGCGGAAAGAGCGTGCGGCAAGTGTGGTCAGTGCTTCAATGCTGGGGATTTTTGCAGCGCGACAGCTGCAGAAAAAAATACAAGGAACAGCGCCAGCCCTTGTACATGGCCTCCTTCGACCTTACAAAGGCCTTTGATACTGTCAGCCGCGAGGGTCTATGGAGCGTCCCTCCTCTGTTTCGGATGCCCCCAAAAGTCCATCAACATCCTCCGCCTGCTCCATGACGACATGCAGGCCGTGATCTTTACCAACGGATCCATTACAGACCTCTCCATGAGCTTGAAAATTGACTAGAATTAGAAAAGACAACTTCATCCATTGCTCTTTTTGATATTCTCCACTCCTCCTTTCAAGCAACATATTGCCAAAGCTTCATATTACAATCGAATGAGTTTAACAAATCAATATTCAGAGTTGAACTATTTCAGCAAAATTATCCAGTTTTATTAAATACAATTTGTTGTACGCGCTGTTAAGTATCGGCACTTTATCCACGATCAAACAGTGTTCAGGTGCAATGCTGCTTCATAACTTTCCCATTTCCTACCTGCAGATTTGTTTTCCTACCAGACAGGCAGCCAAAGATTATTGAGCCCTACACCACTTTTCAAAAGTCAATTCAGATATATGTAGGACTTCTTTCTCAAGCAGTATGTTCATATGCCTACAAGGGGAGAGGCACAGCTAGGTTTTAGATCCGATAAATGCGTTAAGTGTGGGTGAACACCTTGGGAGTAGTTACCGTAATATGATGAGGTTTAAGATCCAAATAGAAAAGGAAAAATTTAGTACAAATAGGCACCAAACTTGTATGGGGCAGATTTTAGAAGAGGGGTGAGGTAGAAAGATAAATTGACACATAGCTCTATTAATAAATTATATTTTAAAGGAGATTGCAAACTTGCAGAATAAATATAAACCTTTTTTTAAAAAGAGACATCAAGTTTTATGATACTGTGGGTAAGTAGAAGTTTAAAAATAAACTACAGTTGAAGGAAGCATATGGGGCCTATAAGTATGATAAATTAGAGGTGGAGCAGGAAAAAGAACCAGGAGGGAGCATGAGATAATTTCCAAGTTACAAAGCAAGTGATGTATTCTACAATTTGTTTTTAAAGAATTGTTAAATGTGAGATGGGATTCCTGAGAGAAGATGAGCTAGAGGATAAATAGATGTTGGTGGGGATACCTAACAAGTACTTTGCGTAATTCTTTACAAAAGAGAACAACATTGGAGAGCAGATAAATCCTGAATTAAGCAAAAGCAAGATGAGAGATTATATGAAAAGTTAGTTAAGTAAAGGAGCGCAAAGTGCTGGGACATGACTGAATACATCCAAGGATCCTGAGGAAAATGAAGGGCGAGAGATTCTGGAAATCACATTTGAAGCTTCTATTGAGTAGATGTGTGCTGGTGAGTAGTGAATGTAATTCCTCTTTCTTTTTTTAAAAAAAAAAGAAAGACTGGATTAGCTCAGGTAATTACAAGCCAGTTAGTTTAACATCTATGGCAGTGAAAATTTTAGAAATTTAAAGCTGAAATCACTAAATATCTAAATAAAGAATAATTAGAAGCCGACGACATGGAGTTCTGAAAATATAAATCAAACTACCGCCCACTTACCATCCAGAAATGCGAATTTGATCCAAAAAAAATCACTTACTCAAACTAATTTTGAGATTCTCTCCTTGTTTTCTTTTTCCTGCTCAACCACGAAGATCCATTTACTGCCCACACTAAATACTGTCCTGAAAGGTAAGATCTTACCTGATCTTAAGCAGACGGTATAGACGCCATTTTGAAAACTGGAGTATTTGATGAAAGGCTACTGAGAGCTTAACAGTAGGATTTATAGGGAATTGAAAGCACACTTTTTAAAAAAAAACAATTTCAGCCCCGGTCCAAGTAAATCACTCCCCTTGCTGAAATGTCGTACCCCAGTCCAAATGCATCCCTCTCCCAGCCAAAGACTCTCCTTACACCGGCGCAAGTGCATGACCTTCCCCCATCCCATCATAGATGGGGCATTGTGTACAGATTGTTAACCGGTTTATTGGATATGAAGTCAATAGTGACAGTGTCGTGACCTCAGCATTTCATCACTCCAACGTAAGAGCGTGATCCGTCTTCCCTGAGTTCCATCTCTCCCCTCCGATTTCCCCCCAATAATATATATTTTCTTTCTCTCTTCTCTCCTCTTTCCTCTTTCCTCTTTCCTCTTTCTTCTCTCTTCTCTCTTCTCTCTCTTCTCTCCTCTTCTCTCCTCTTCTCTCCTCTTCTCTCTCTTCTCTCTCTTCTCTCCTCCTCTCTCTCCTCCTCTCTCTCCTTCTCTCTCTCCTTCTCTCTCTCCTTCTCTCTCTCCTTCTCTCTCTCCTTCTCTCTCTCCTTCTCTCTCTCCTTCTCTCTCTCCTTCTCTCTCTCCTTCTCTCTCTCCTTCTCTCTCTCCTTCTCTCTCTCCTTCTCTCTCTCCTTCTCTCTCTCCTTCTCTCTCTCCTTCTCTCTCCTTCTCTCTCTCCTTCTCTCTCTCCTCTCTCTCTCTCTTCCTTCTCTCCTCCTTCTCTCTCTCCTTTCTCTTCTCTCTCCTTCTCTCTCTAATAACTATCATCTCGTATTTCCCCCCGA